>NW_011967245.1:1995985-2075882 GCF_000949405.1 Vollenhovia emeryi | reverse complement strand
GAGGATTCGGAATATGGGCCTAAGACAACATGTAGTTTCTTCGTAAGTCCCTAAGTCGCACTTTGGTTTCAATAATACACTTGGCCGTATTAATTACACCGATCGTATTGGATTCGAGATCAATTCTATACTGACAAAACAAAGTTTTTAAACTAAGTAAATAGATTTACTTAAAATTTTTTTATACCGAAGTAAACATTTATTCTATTTAAAGAAAAGTATCAAATTTTAAGTAAATCTATGTATTATATCAAGTAAATTAATTTAAATTATCACATTTTCTACATTCAAATAAAGATTTCATGAGATGTAGAATACTATTTGTTAAATGAAATAATTGTTTTTGTTAAATAAGAAATCCAATTTTCTTCGCTGTAAATATTACATCTTAGTAAACATTTTATCGAATTAAAATAAAATTTTTCATTAATGCACAATATATATTTAAAATTTAAAGTAAAAGTTTAAAGTAGTAAAAGTTTAAAATAATCCATTGTTTGGTATTTAATAAATACTTAAATTAAAGCAGTGCATGTTCTAATTTGTTAATTATTTTTTAAATTTAAGTTAATAAGCTGTTAGGAGCCACCTAATGAATAATCTTCTTGAGTAAAGTAATATTTTTTGGACGAAGATATTTTTTTGACCAGTGTACCCGCGAATATCCCCGTGATTTTATTCGCTAAATCTTTTTATTCGTACATTTAATATCAGACGCTGTTTTATGTTTGTATCATTGAAATACCGTAACTATTGCTTTTTTCGTATTGTTATATCGCTCCCCTGGGATTATCCCTGCGGAAAGGATAGGTATTAAAAGCCCCACCGTTCCGCCGTGGAGATAAATAAAAAAAAAGCCGTTTCGGATAGTGGGTCGCCTCCCTCGTCTCCTTCGACCGCTTGTAAACGTGAAATGGAGCACAATTGTTTCGCGTCTCACGAGATAGAAGCGACGAAAGCGAAGGTGACAACGGAATCAGGGGAAATTGCCATTCGCTTCGAAGGTCGAAATTCAATGGCACGTCCTGATCGTACTATTCCACGCTCGTTCACCGTGTAACGCGGTTTAGTGGGCCTCTAAATCGAGAAATGCATATTAATCGGCCGTAGCCGATACCGTGCAAAAATTCCCAAGCTTATTGTACGCCCGCAGCCTCGAAAATCCTCCCCAATCGTCCTTTACCCATTTTTCAGCTATGAAGGACGCTTTCATCGGCGAACGCGCGTTAACAATGAAGCTAATAAATATCTGTCAATACGCAATGTATTGATAAAACGATAATAATGAGGATAAGAAGCGATCTCTTTTGTTGATGTCGCAGTTATTGATGTCAGGAGTAATCGCGCCTGTGCGAGTCTCCTGTCATAAATCTGTAGAAAGCAAGTTTTTGTAATGCGGAGGACATTGATCACTTGAAAGAGTATTTCAATATGTCGGGCGTAGGTGGGCGACGTATTCTAATATTCCGGTCACTCAACGCTGAAAATTATCGTCACAGCTATCACAAACAAGGCCCGTGTCCATTGTTAATAATTCATATTGTGTTTTACTTGTTTCCGCACAATGGCCACGTAATCTCCCAATATTATATGTGCAAATAATTAATTGACGGTTATAGCCGATAATTTTGGCTGCCATTCTCTTATTAATAACAAATAAGGACGCGGCGCCGCGAAATGCGCAGACCGTACGGGGACGCGTCATCGAATCTAGGATCGAGATTAAAGGACAACAACGAATCGAGCAGCGGATCGATACGCTCGAGAAGACGCTTGGGGTGTTGGCGGTCGTAAATTTCATCTCGGCATCAATCGCGCGTCGATCAATCTCAGCCGTTGCTCGGGCTCGCTCCCACGTGTGCGTTTATTAAGGATTCATTTGGGCTCTGATCCGCCTTGAACTGCCCGCGCCAATTGCAAATCAATTATTCGTTTATTCCTATTGACGCAAAGGGCGCGGCGTGCTCGCGGATTAAAGAGGAATTCCGATTAGTACACACAGAGGTGTAAGTAATCGGCATTTTGTTCGCGACCGCGTGTATTGTGATTAAGGCGCTTTACCTCTGCAATTTATTCAAACGTGCAAATCCGCACAGATTAATTGAGAGATTGGCCCATGATGTGCGACACCGAGGATACAATTTCCTCGTTGTGATTTCACCGTGAAGCGCATAAAAGTCCTCTCTCCGGAAAAATTGACCTTTCGGAAATTCCAATTTTTGGAAGCGGGAAATTTTATACGGCCATAAACCTGCTCCGAGTTTCCTCGTGGCGCACAGGCTGTTCTCCAAGTACGAAGAGACCTGTGCGGATTTATTAGCTTGGTGGAATACAGTGCGAAAGAGAGAAGGGGGGAAAAAAATCTATGAGCGGCAATTCTTTCATCCGCGACGCGCGAGCCGCGGAAGAATCCCAAGTGCAATCATTGCGTGAGATGTAATTATTATTTCCATCGGTGGCGATCGCTGATAATCGCCGCCGGGAGAAACTCCCGGGAATTTCATTGGTTTCGATAAATTCTGCCGAGCGACCAGCCGAGGCCGCGCTCTCCGGTCATCAATTCCCAACGACAAGACCGCGTTCACTGCTAAGACCGAATTTACGCGGTTCGCTTCTGGTGATCCTCCCGGGTAAATCGTCCCAAGTGAATGAATCGGAAGTGAACTATCGGCAAGCTCAAGTTCACCCTGAGCCCTTCGTTCTCGGCCGTTTGTAATTCAAAAGTTATGGTCCTTTTAGAGGGAATCGATTCTATTGTGTCTGCAGAGGCATCGATTATTAAAATTATCCTCGGAGATTTTGCAATGTACTCTCTAAAAGTCATAAAAGTGAATAATTCAGTGCTAAACTTACAACTGTGAATCAGCGAATATTCACCGTTTTCAGTTGATAATCCACCGATTGACTTTCAGAGAGTACGCGCGCATACCTGTAGATCATCCGATTATAAGAATTTCCCAATTTTCTCGCTTTGTCAAGCTTGTCATTTCACGCGAAGATTCCTCGGCGTGGAAAATTATGTTCGCAGGAACGCCAGGTCTAAGATTTATCTCCCGGTTATTTTTAACGATTCATATCGAGCGATCATTGAGAATGCGCTGCGTAGACTCGGCTTAATCGCGCCTAATGCGAAACCATACATAACGAGCTTCCACATACTCCGTATTGGAAAACTCTATAAATGATTCGATGTCAATATCATTCCCCCATGTGGTTCGGACTTACAATCGACGAAATTTGGCGTATATTGTCTGAAAGTTTGCGCTGTGCTGCTCCTAAATTAATATCATCTCTCACCAATCCTCATCTCTTTGATTCCAATTGGAATGGTATTTATTACAGTCTGCGCGTGCTGTTTCGTATTTGTTCTAAAAAAAAAAAATTCATCAGAAAATATTTCAAGTTAAAAATATAAGTTGAAGGGAAAATATTTTCGTAGCGCGTATTCACTTGCATAAAACGTGATAAAATACGTGAAATATATTCCAGGCTCCTTGTACAGTTCCTCGAAATGTCGATCGCTTATAATATGGGGCATATTAAATACTTTGACGTTCTCGTACGGCGAAGATCAGCTTCTAATTAATTGCACAATCTACAAATGAAAAGAAACGCGCGGGAAATCTGATGCATTCTGTATATTCGATTCTAATTGAATTTTCTGAACTGGTAAAGGTTAAAGCGTGTTATAACCGCGGTTATATATAGCTCTCATTAATTATGTGTCTAAATGCTATTATTAAAATGACGAATACGTGCACGATGACATAGAAGTGATGGGCACAATAGCCTGAAATAATTATTTAACAATTCCACCTTCAGTGTTACCCGCGAGCTTTTTCTCCCGCTTTAATATACTAAATATAATAATATTTGATAATAAAATTAATATTAGGTAACGCGCTGAAAGAGTATTTCGCTTCGCGATCTTTCCCGGTTTTCACAACGGACGTCATTGCCTGAAAGTGTCATCCACCGGAACTATCAGATGCAATTGCATTACGCACACGGCACGTGCGTGTAATTGCGTTTTACGCGCGAATTAAGCGACTCGCATCCGCCGAGACGACGAAACTCGCTCGCGGAGTTTGCGACGAATCCGAGCTTTCTTGTCGCATCGGGTGCGACGAGTTTTATTTTCTCATTAACCGCGACCGAACCCAGACGCTGCGAACTGACGACGACGACGACGACGACGACGGGTAAACCAACTGATTTTAAACACGTGGCGAAGACGAGGGTCAAAGTGTCAATAAAAGTTGTCGGGACAACGTGAGCGATAGCGCGCGTCTGCGATATTACACGCTCATGCGCTTCATCTTTTCCTTGGGAATAAAGCTCGCAAATTTTATTCGCGCTGGATGCTTTACGAAGGGCATGCGTATGCGCGCGAGATTGCATTTGTCGACAGAAATGGGAGTAACAGGACAACGCGGAATTAATTAATTAGGAGTGGCAAGAGAGTTGCAATCTAACGCTCGCAGAAGCTTCATTGGTAGTCGTGAGATAACACGGGAGATTGTCGCGGCGAAAGTCCATCATAAGGGAATTAAGATGAGATTACGATAAAAATTCGATCCAACGTACAGTAAATGCTTCCTTGAAAAATCGCGAGGTTCTTCTTTTAATTGCCGAAGCACGAGTCCATGAACCATCGCTAATTTCCTGGAAATCGGGCTACTACCCCCTTTATGCCGCAAAATGTATTCACGTTAATTGCATAAATCAGATTAGGTTCTCGTGGTATCCTTTGCTTCCTAGCATCTTCATTTTTATGCGGAGAAAAGTGTGTTACGATTACCTGTTACCACGAGAAACAAGAGCTACGGAATGAAATGAGATTAAAATGTTTAATGCAGGAGCAAAAGTTACATTCAGATGTCTACAGGGTTTTTTTTATCCTGCTTATTTTTTATGTGATTTGAAAGAAGAGATTGAAATAGAAATGAAACGCACGCAGGGCCTCTCATTGATTGGAACGAGTCGAAAAATTCAAAGTCCCGGCCTGATAGATCGGGTCCGCCGTTAACGTGTTAAAGTACTGATAAAGGCTGCGTCAATATCACCGCGTTCGTGCGTGCACGCTATTACTTTCCTTCGTTACTGAAACCTGCCCGGAATAACAAACACGCAACGTCCAAAGTAATACTTTCAAACACTTCCGGCACAATGGCTGCACCGAAGCTCTATTTCATTCGCGCCTCTAACGTCATCATTCTTATTTACTTTGTTCAACGCTTTTCAACTTTCGGACGTGCCTTGTCAGTATCGCGATTGGAAGTGGGAAGTAGAGATATTACAAGATTCCTTTTTTTTCTCTCTCTCTCTGCAAAATGTTGATTACACGTTCCATATTACTTGACATTTTTCTGATACTCTATTTTGTCGCGTAATGGATGCAGAAATAAGAAACACGGTCATCTTGGATATAGCATAATCGTCGTATGCGAGGGGTTGGAAAGGCCGTCGCGGCACGTGCAGATTAGTGACGAGACTTGTTCGTCGCCTCCTATACTCTTTTTTTCCGAATCTTTGCCTCAGATCGAGGTAAAGCGCATGTTTTATCTCGGTGGTAGACGCTCGTTAGAATTTGACCTAGCTCCTGCATATTTTAAACGAGATTTGCATCGCGCCGCGCTTCCAGATAAAAAACGAAACCTGAAGAGGTATGTATGTACACACCACGTTACCGCGACGGAGGGGGGGGGGGTATTGAAATATATATCATCACATATAAACCGCGGGCTAATCGACATTTCCCGCAGTTTCGTTTGCGGCCTTACGCAATTTTATTTCATCGACCCGAGTCACAATGCGGACGTTTTTGCCTCGCGTTCTTCCCGAGGGAGGAATTTATTCCGGCATTTTATCCTTCGAAATTTTCAATTTTTACTCCCGCCAAAAAATCACGCGTGATCCAAAGTACTTTTTCAGCGATATTAGGACACCGAAATGGACGCGAAACATTGTGCGCTTTCGATTAATGCGCGACGGCCGACGGAGTCGTGTCACATTTTATTTACAGTAAAAAAAGGGATTATGCGAAGCACACGATTTATTTTGACTCCTAAAATACATTCGAGAAAACGAAAGAAGCTTAAGGTATACGAAGCTCGCATGTAAAGTATATTAGATGGCGCAAATCGAGGGTAGAAAGAATATAATGGGCGAGGCGATATACCATCCAGCGTAATCTTATATCGTATCACGTGCTACAGTCGCGCCGCGAATAATTTCGCTCGTCGTCTGGATATTTTGCACGAGATATATCGCGGTCCGTAAAAACTCGTAACGAGATTGCCGCGACGTACGTAGCTACTTTATATTTCGAATCCATCGGCGCCTCCTAAACTTTTCTCGACGGCACGTAAATATTAATAACCTATTCGTCTCGATCCTGTTTTCCACGGAACACGTTCGAAATAATGTCGTTTGGTAAAGTCGATTTTATAAATTTATTTTGTTGAAAATACTTTAGAAAACCTCTTGCCTAAACTCAAGGTTTGCACGCCTTCCCTTATATTGTTTTACTTGAAAAACGACTAAAAGAAATAAAATATAGAGCTATAAAATTGTCATACCGTTGCTCGTAGTTAAAAGGTGCCTGCGAATGAAAATAACATTATCATCGTAATTACATTCACTCGCGAAATCTAATAGTAATATTTTACAAATTTGAGACGAATAAACAATTACTTCTATTCCATAATGTTATATTTATAGAATATTATTGTATCATATTATTGTTGCAGTTTGAATTGTGCAAAACGCTGCTCCAATTAAAATAACATTAAATATGATTTTTAATGTACATACATTTCTCGTTTAATTTAAAACAAACATCTTGTGTGTGCGTGTGTGTGCGCGCGCGCGCGCGCGTGTGTAGGAAGCCATTGCAATTTTAACTCATCAAATTTCAATTATCGGGAGCGAGTCGTCATTTCTATTCAAGATACACATCGCTGTTAAAACGTAATAATAATCACATTATATACACGTAACTTTCTAACAACCCAAGTTAAACAACGAGACCCAAGTCGGCATATCTATGGTTCGTATGCGAGGAGGGGATGTTGCTATAGAGCGTTCCCTGACTTTCTGCCATAGCCTTTGAATTGATCTGAATAATTCTCGAGCATCCAAATGACCCTTTTTAACGATCTTGAGTAAAAATGCTTGAGTAAAATTTATGCCGACTTTCCCTCGCACAACGCATTCGCATCTGCTCTTATAAATTGACATTTATAAATAAATTATCCTCTCATTGCATAAGCATTTTCCGCTTTGCGAAAGTTTATTTTAGGATAACGCTTAAAGAAAAGAAAGAACAGTTCTTTTCTTATTTCTTTCGTCACGTTTCCTCCATATTTCTTTTTTATCGCGTTATAATCTTAAGCTCACGTCCTTAGCTCGGCCAAGTACAGAATTGAGAATGGGAGCCGCGTTCGTTAAATATTTCTAACTTGAGACAACTCCATTAATTCCGTAGTCACGAAACGGAGCACGCATGTGTGGACCTCCATTGACGGATGTGCGTGCGTGCGTGCATATGCGTGCAATTAGCACATATCGCGGCGGTCACGAACGCCTCGTCGTCCTGCTTCCTGGCGAGACCGGCGTGGCGCCGTGACGCCCGCTTTCCTCTCGATATCAAAATTCCATGCCTGGCATGCGCTGGAATTCTTTACGGCCTCCGGTGTGTCGTGGCGTGGTGTGGTGTCACGAGAGCGCCGACCACACCCCAGCTTAGCTCGACACGACCTCGCGGAACGATAGTTAAGTAAGGACGCGAGAACGAGAGGGGCGGGGGAGGGTGTCGGGAAACACGGAGGTAGAAAAATAGTGTAAATGGAACGGGATGATGCGCAAGTTTTCCCGAACAGCCGGCAGGTTTTAATGGCGATAATGAGAAAGAGGGTATTACGCGTGGGAGACGCTTGCGACACGGTGGATGCGAGAAGCGAGGGAGAAAAAAGGCCGCGTCAATGTACAGAGAAACGTTTTTCTCTTTAATTACTGCAAAGATTATTTATTTAGATGTTACAGTTAGATGTTTACTGCAGTTTCCTTTACGAAGTAACGTAGGATGAAATGCGAACCCCAGAACGTTTAGTCGGACACTCTGTGGTATCTATCGTAAGAGATGCTTTATTAATTACGATTAAAGTAGGAAGGGCTTGTCGAGTCATGGAGCTCCTATTATATTCTGCATTAACTCAGTCATTTTTGTTAACAAAGATTCAATGTTTCTACCTGCTCGAGTTGCCCACCCGAAGGGTTTTTGGCGTCACCTGGGCTTATTAAATTTTCTTTACATTTCTTATAACATTTTTCTCCTTTAACTAAAACGCTTTATCTAAACGTTTCTAAAGACTTGATGAATTTATTTACCTACCGTGGCGTCTGTCGTTGCAAGCGTTTGCCACGTGTTAATGCGACATCTTTTAGAGACCGAACTCTATCTCTGTGCTTATTGTTTCAAGAACCGTCGCCGTTGTACGACAACAACCACTACCACGAGGAGTGCCTAAAATGTAACAGCTGCGGCCTGAATCTCACGGGACCCAATCAAAAGCGGGCGAGACGGTGAGTAAGATAGTATCGCGGTTCACGCTTCCGGCGAACTCGTAAAACGATGTTATCCGTAATCAGAATTGTCGTAAGCCGCGCCTCATTAGCACGAGGGCGCGACACTCTTCCCCTTTTATCACACTCGTTTTATTGCGCTCCCGTTATCATCGAGACTTCTAAGTTCCCGCGATCGATGTCGATAGGCAATCCAATCGTTTTCCAAGAACACCTCCGGACAAATGCTGATCCCAGAAAAATCTTGACACGCACTTTCTCTCGAACACTCCGAACATTGAGAGGTCTCGGTTTTGCGTGGCTCACACTGTTTGCAACTCTGTGCGAAACTCCGTGACTTTATATCGCTTCGCAGAAGGGTAGTGCATGCTCCCCCCCCCCTTCCCCGGAAATTGCGAGAAAGATGCCTAGTCACAAATTGCAATTTCATCATCCGGGTTATCATTTATTATTTCGCTCGTCGATTTATTATTTTTTATTATCCCCGACCTGATTTCACGCAATCTGCATTCAGCCGCGTGTAAAATGGAGCCGCGTCCGACGAATGAATACGCTTTACATTGTGTATACCGCAAGTGCTATTATTTAGGATGACGGTAAATCATACAGCCAAGCGCGTCAGGTTTTATTGTTACGACTATGATATTGGCAACGCGAAATGTTGCGCGGGGAAAATAATTTTTATTCGCAATTTAACACCGTCCGCCGGACGGGAACGTAAATAACTATACGACATTTAGCGGACTTATATCCATGCTATTTGCTCGATGCTATTACTCTTGACTCCTTTTTCATATTTTAAAAACCAAGCCGACGCTTATGATACGAGAGCCTCGGCACAGGCGGTCCCAAGGTGCTGAATTCTCATATTTCAGTCTTGGAGACTGAGTAGCGAATACACTCAAGATACACACGATGAGGTAGACGCGAAACACCGCTCGATCCGTATTTCACAGACGTCTAAAATAATATAATCGATAAACAGATGTAATCGCTCGATCTACTTCTTTCGGAGTAAGGAGCAGGACTCCATTTACTGTTAACGAGTTATCGTCGCAAGTGTAATACACAGAGGAAAGGCCTCTATTATAAGATAGGTTTATAATATGAGATAGCGGGTTTTCAACACCCAAATTCAATCACAACTCTTTTTCCGCAACGATTACACGATCTAACAATGAATTGTCTACTAAACAGTCGTTCCAAGGGCAATAAATCCATGGTGGAATCAACTGATGATGCGTGGGAGAGAATTTTCTTTTAAATTTTACCCTGAAAATCACGTAATCGTGGGACAACACGGCATTTCAAATAATTTCACCGGGTCTTTTTGAAATTTTATCATTTTACTAGTAAAATATATACTAGGCATAATTACTAGTAAAAGGTATATGAAATTTTCGAAAACTCTCACAAAATTGTTCAAACTGCCATGTTGTTCCACGATTACGTGATTTTCAGGATAAATCTTAAGAGCAAATTCTCTCCGTGTGCCTATCAATTTAACAGAAACCCCGCTATCCCACATTAGGATCCTATCCCATAATATGGGACTTTCCTCTAATACGTAATTTTTTTCCCCATCTTTGAAAATGTGTTACATAATTCGAGTTTTCGCAGCAGTCCGCAGATGAAATAAAGTACTCGCAACACGTGCACGTCCTTTGTGCGGCGCGAGAAACCCAGTCAGCCGTGGAGTCGGTCGCGCAGCCGCGCTTTTGTAAACGCATGCAAACAGAGATTCCGTTCGCGATTTAACACTTTGTGTTCGCCGGGGCGAGAAAGGCGTCAATGGATCGCGGAAGGCGCTTTTTTCGCCGTTCGCGCGCGTCACGTCGCCGTCCGACTTTTACTACTTTCCCCGACGAGCGTAGAATTTCCGCGTCCGATAAACACGACGTGGACAGCGGTCGGAAGACAAAACGCGAAATCAAGCGTGTACGTCGCCGTCGGGGAAATCGAATTAATTTGATTGGACGCTGCCGAAATTCAACGAGATTGCGACACGTTCCTCACGGTAAATCATCCCGGTTTTGTTAAGAGTCACGCGAGCGGCCGGCTCGGCCGGTCGGAATGCCGCCCCCGCGCGAATATCGCGCGCGCACCCCGATCGAATTTACATGGCCGATGAGAGATTCGGTCTCGAGATGAATGGCCCGGCTATCTATCGCATTTCCCATTCGAGAGAACGTTTACGTCACGTATGGGGGATGATCGCGGCGGGCTCAGTCGATCGGAAAGCCAACCCCGTCGCGCGAGTCACGTGCCATGCCATGCGACGCGACGTGGAGTTGAATCGGCGATTTCAACGTGGACTGCCGCGGATAAAAAGGACGAACGATATCCCTCCATATCGGCCCGCCGATTCAGAAGCCCATTTGCGATTCAACGTACGTTACGACGGGCGTTATCGCCGGGGCTTCGCCGCGTTGGAAACGCCGCGTCACAGTGCGTCATAATGTCATCCCCCTCCGACAAGCCTTGCTCCGCCGAGAGAGCGGGGGGGATTATCGAAAAATATTTTTATTATTCCGTCGCGCGAACCGCCAGGCCGGGGAAATAACGCGCGGAATCCTGTCAGATACAGACGCCGAATTGAAATGGACGTTTTAATGTAACGTTATGCGATTACCGGCCGTTTTACAACCCTTACGCAAGCCGCTAACGCGTCGCTGTTATGAGGCCCCGCCGCCTGTCGCCGTACGGGGAATATAAATAGAAACGTCGTGTAAAGCCTAGGAAATGATATTTTCTGTGATTTGTGTCTACAGCAGTCGCCTATTATCGAGCACAACTCGCCAGATATCGACGAATACACGTGTAACGTGAATATTAACGAGCGTTAGTCTACATTTGGGGAATTTGGCCGTGCAACTGTTTCTATATTTATAAATTGCAATTTTGCAGAAATCGATAATTTTGTCTGTTCGTAAATTTTACGCCAAGTGTAAAAGATGAAATAGAGGAAAGTCCTCTATTATGCGGTACACTGAGAAAAATGTCCGATTAAATATAGTCGGATAATCCAATTAAATTGTATGTCCGACGAAAAATATGATCGGTTTTTCGATCAAATTTCATCGGATAAATTTCATCGGGTGTATCCATAATTTAATCGGAAAACGTAATCGGAAAAATTCACCATCGAAAACACCTTTTAATTGGTTTATCCGATGGAAATCTTTCTCAGTGTAGGATTCTAATATGGGACAGTAGGTTTTCAACGTCCAAATTGAATCGCAAATCTTTTTCCGCAACGATTACTCGATCTACCAATCAATTTTCCACTAAACAGATTTCACTCCAAGGACAATAAATTCACGGTGAAACCAACAGATGACGCCTGTTAATTTAGCAAAAACTCCGCCCCCTCATATTAGGAGCCTATCTCATAATATAATACTTTCCTCTATTGACACTGAATAGTATCAGTTTTACACATTTTTTATTATAAAAAATGAATAAAGTTTTATACATATTACAGTCTTAAGACAGACGTAATAAAGAATAGAATACTTTCCGTCTAACGAAATATATTCTAAAAATTGAATTTCAAAGAAATCAAACACGTTCTTTTAGGGATCAACACAGTTTCTAGCGAATCTCGGCATAATCCACGATTTTAATTGGTATCGCGTAAACCCACGCGATAAAAGCGAACGATAAAGGAGATAAGGGAGCGACGTGTTCCAATAACAGCCGCCGTCGGGACGCCACAACGGATTCACGTTTTATCAAGCGATCTGAACTCTCATGAAACTTCGTTCCTCTTGATTGTTTTCATCCGTGATAAGACTCGTTTGAGTTCCCGAGCTTTATTGGAACGAAATGCGTCAATCGGAGAGATTTTTTTTTACCTCCTAACATAATCAGAGATCTGTCTACTCAATTATTTTCTAGCGAGCACGTTGAGCTTTTACTGCAAATAGTGACCCGATTGTTCGTAGTTTTCACGATTGATCAGGTCCAATTCAACATTAAGGTCGCGCGATAAAAAAGAGATGTTATCGCACAATGAAAATACTTGCAATTATTATACTCGCTCGCTACACGTGACGCAGCTTCGCATTTTTACGATTAATGTCAAGAAAACAATATCACCGCCATTCGTTGTCACCAACTGACGCTTCGCTCTGATGCTGTAAACGCGACTCCATAGACGCCCTTTTGTAATTCTCCGTTTGAGAGGCAGTAAAGTGCCGCTCGTTTTTCAACGAGTAATTCTAAGGACTGCTCTGCATTCCAGATTCAAGAACCAGATACTTTGCGATCTGCACTTTGCCGACGTGGCGCTGATGGAGTGCTCGGACTTCATGCAGCAGTTGCGCAGCTTCAAACCACAAAGTTTAGGCTGTGCAGTTGCGAGAAGAAAGTCCTCGACCACCCTGATCTTCCCGTTGCCACCTCAGGCGTGCTCCGGTAAGTGCTTTCGTCGCGGCCGTCGGGATCGCTCATTCTTCCTCTTTCTCTCTCTCTCTCTCTCTCTCTCTCTCTCTCTCTCTCTCTCTTTCTCTCTCTCTTATCGTCGCGCTGCACTTTCCCGAACGTGCCCGGTGCCGCCGACTTTTGGAAGAGTGCATATGTATGAGATGAAGCTACAGGTGGTTCCGCCTGTCTTGGATTACGCACGATTATATGTGAGAAGTTATACTCCGTCGTACCGAATTCGAATGTAAGTCTCACGGTGAAAATGTGACGAATCAGAGTTACGAGCGTGAAAGAAGAAATAATAGCCGTCGCGTTTCACTAGTTTGTATTCAATGCATTGATCATCGCGCGTATCAGGTAATTTCAAAGCAAGCTGGACTGCGAGCGTTGATGTAATCTTCAGGCGTTAATTTGCGATCAGCGAAATGCCGTCACGATTATAACATTCATCCCCGAATAAATAAATATTGATACGTTCGGTCATGGAGCAGATTTTTACGTCCAATAATACATTTCGCGAATTTTCTGCATTTTGTTTTCGACGCTGTCGAACGTGTCGACAAATTTTATAAAAATTGTTATTAAGCACGAGATTGACGAAAATGCCAATATTTATTTATCCTGGATCACACACACACACACATATCAGTCGGCATTGAAACATTTATCCCTTAAGAAATCTTACATATTCCTTTGATGTACGATCCCCTTTGCTTTGCGAACTGAAGAAACCAACGAATTCCCGAAGGAGGTCGAGGGAACCATAGCCACCGGCGCCGTGTCGAAATTCGGGTTTCCAGTGAGATATGGATGGCCATTATATGCGAACAAAGAGCCCCGGCAATTAGGTCGATTCGCAGCAACGGAACCGTGGAAGAGGTGGGCACCGCGGGCGGCTCACTCTAAGTTCGAATACCAAGCCCTGTTTGCAAACAGCTTGGTGTTCTACCTTACAGTGAATCGACTGCGGTATCGTCGACAGCCGCGCGCGCCGGGACAAGGAGAACCAGCGGGCAGAAAGGAAGACGAAGATTGATAAAACGAGGCGACAGAGCCTGCGGAGGCGGAGAAGAAGAAACATATTACTCTGGAGATACTTGGGTGAACGTGAGTCCGGCGCTGTGGAAAGTCTCTCTGCGAGGTTCTCCGTATCTCTTGGGTTCTACCTCACGGTCGATTCGTTCTCGAGGCACTACTTTGTCGGATCGGATTCCTTTCTAATGATTTTCAGGCGGAGTGCTTGTCTTTGGATACTATTTGCTCCGTTTGACTCTCTCGTTTTCCCCATCTCTCTCCTCCCCTCGTTATCTTTGTTGCACTAATTTCTAAACAAACCTCCTCTCGCCTCGAGGATGATCCGACCGATCCTTTTCGTGTCTGGGAAGAACAAAGACACCACACCGGCGCCATCGCCCACCAATTTGCTCCGTCGAGAAGAGCGCTAGTCGAACGGGTTTAATTAACGTTAATTTCGCTTTGAGCGAAATTGCCCAATCGACGTCCGCGCGCTTCATGATGAAAACGTTGAGGATTATTGCATTTACGTTCAACGTGTACCACGACAATGTAATAACTTTTACGCTATGATATTACTCAGTGATTATATTCTTTAGTGATTTCTCGCTTGATCTACAAAACTTTAACATCTCAAAGGCCCGATCGAAACAGCTTACACAGAATTTCGGCGAGTACAGCTCACTAGAGATCCTGTTCTCATTCTAACTTACTCTAATTGTATTGTACCGAGAGATCTATTTCGCTCGTCACTACTCATTTTAGAAAATAAAGTCCATAAGCGAGTTGGGAATAGACGCAAGTTGAAAACAAATTTTCCCGTAGACGAGTTCTGCCAAGAGTACCCGCACAACCTGATACCAACACCCGGCTACTGGATCGAATGCTCGCGGCAACAGATCACGTCAGACACGATCTGGGACGAAAGTGAGAGCGAGCACGAGGCTACCGATCCCGAGCAGGCGGAGGGACAGAGCGCGGAGGATCGTTCGTCGATACTGAAGCGGCAGGAAAAGAGCTCCTGCCTGTTCGAAGCGGAAAATGAAGGCGACACGGACGATCCGCCGCGAAAGAAGACCACCATCGAGGAGCAATGGGAAAAGAATCAGGGTTTCGAGCTCACCTCCGTCGAACAGGAGACCTACGAGAAATATTTCTACGGCTCGGAGCATTGGAATTACTTTACAAACGACGAGGATTTGGGGCCGGTGATACTCAGCATCAAGCAAGAGACGCTCAACAATCGTGACCAGTTTAGGATCTTGGTCAGAGCCATCAGTTATACGGTCCACGGCCTTATCCCCGCCAGCTGCGTCTTTGCTGACCGGTAATTCCCAAGTGATGTTTTGGTTTCTTATTATTTACACCAAACATAAATCTTTCAGATGTTTCTAGAATAATGAAAGTTGTGACGAACCGCGTTGTCAATCGCGTATGTACTAGAATTCCAATAAAAATGTATTCTAGCACACAGTCAAATACATTCAACAAGTTAAAATTGTCAGTCAAACACATGTTACAATCAATATCTCCTCGAGGACACACGAGACGGATTTCTTTTTGCAGGTATAATCGAGAAGAAGTGGTACGTAGTCTTGGCAAGGAGGTGAACATCAATCCACCGTTAACCCTGGGCCAATTGCCAGATACGCCCGAAGAACTTCTGAAGCTCGATCAGGTTTTTATCAAGTCGGAGCTGAAGGTGGGGATGATTTATGTTCAGGAAAATCAGTATGGCGAGGAGGATATACTAGATAACAACGACAACTCGCTGCTCTTCGAGGAATTCCTGCAGATTCTCGGGGACAAGGTCAGGCTGAAGGGATTCGACAAGTACAAAGGCGGTCTCGACACCGTACACGATTTGACGGGCCTATATTCTGTCTACACCAATTGGAGGGGCATCGAGATAATGTTCCATGTGTCCACCTTATTGCCTTACGAGAAACACGATCTTCAAAAAGTGAGTTACCTATTTGCCTATTGTCAACGTGTCAATTTTGCATTTAATGCATTTTCCGCTTAACGCGATTGAAAAATTTTCAAGTGATAAAACGTGCCAAGAATTTAATTGAAAAATCTCTCTTTGCTCGCGCAGCTTCAGAGAAAAAGGCACATCGGCAACGATATAGTGTGCGTCGTATTTTTGGAAGCCGACAACACGAGCTTCAGTCCAGCTTGCATCAAGTCGCACTTTTTGCACACATTTATCTTGGTGCGAGTGAGTCCACGGATAAAGCGGAAAATCACGAGATACGAGGTGTCCGTAGTTACAAGGGATGAAGTTGGGGCCTACAAACCGTATCTATGGGAGCAAAGTGTCTTCGAAAAAGGTATTATTATATTTTGCCAGGAAAAATTGGATCTGCGATGCGATAATATTTTATAGATTCCGTTTTAGATCGAACAAAATTAATTTCCCTCGATTTCGTTCGATCTAAAACGGAATCTATAAAATATTGTCGCATCGCAGGGGAAATTATACATTTTTCTTCCTGCCGCGGCAGATATTATTTTATTGAACGTTTAATCATTGGCATTATGGATGCATTAAATAACAATATAATTATACAATTTGCATAATAATATAACCTTTATTATAAATCTATGTAATTTGTGACAAAATTCAGTAAATTTGATATTACTGTGTTAAGTTCCACTTTGAAATTGCGCCACAATCATCGAGCTTTTAATTGTGAAAATAATAATGGCAATGTAAATGGGGCAAGAATTAAATTGGCTGGCTATCTCAGGATTATATCAATTTAAAATCTCCTCTTCGTTGAACTTATCTATCGAATTGGATTCTCGCGGGCGCAACAGGTCCGATGTTCCGGGAATGGATATTAACGAAAATCGTGAACGGCGAAAGGGCGAGCTACTCCGCGCCGAAATTCGCGAGAATGCAGGAGCGAACGAGAAGTCAAATGTTGGAGGACATCGTGGCGAATCTCGCTAATCACGCGGAAACCGGCCAGATTCCGAAACCGTACAGGTAAGACGCAATCGTAACAAAATAATATCCAAAAGTTCGACTAAAATCACTGTGTATTGTAAAAAAGGCAATCTGAATGTACTTTGCATTAAATCAACATGTTTCATACCATATTTTCGTTATTCCTCTCGTATATTTTATAACGTATACAAAATATTTTTTATATCAAAATGCATGTAATAAATCACTGATTTAATTAATCCCACGTGTAATTCATTAATTGCATATTTGATCATAAAGTGCTCAATGAAATATGGTTCGATCAGTGGGATTCAGTTTACGATTATTGATTCTCAGACGTGGTTCTTGGCGACCGATTGGACACATGAGACCGTCTTCACCATTATTGGACTCGGTGCGAGATCAGTTTGAGGATTATGATCAACTTGCCAAGGACTTTACTAGGGTGTTCCTCAATAATTCAGCGAACGTGACGCTAAACACTAGTCTGTTCGACGTGTCTTTCCTCGTGCCCGGACAGCAAAAACAAAAAGTCCGATTTATCGGCGTTAGGGCGATTCTAGCAGTAAGAAGCAGGTAACAAATATTTTCTCTTCTTCTTCTTCAATCTGTTTCGTAATCAAACAATTGCATATTTACTTAAAATTATTTTTTTACTGAAGTAAATATTTATTCTATTTAAATAAAAATATTAAGTAACTCTATGTATTATATTAAGTAAATTAATTTAAACCATTACATTTTCTATATTCAAATAAGGATTTCATGAGATATAGAATACTATTTGTTAAATGAAATAATTGTTTTTGTTAAATAAGAAATCCAATTTTCTTCGCTGTGACAATTACATCTTAGTAAACATTTCATAGAATTAAAATAAAATTTTTTAAAATTATCTATTCTTTGACATTTAATAAATATTATACTTAAATTAAAGCAATGCATGTTTTAATTTGTTTATTATTTTTTAAAATTTAAGTTAATGCGTTATTAGGAGTCACCTAATGATAATTTTCTTGAGTAAAGTAATATTTTTTTGGATTAAGATATTTTTTTTATCAGTGCCCTAGAGAAAGATGTTTTTCAATCGTTTATTGGTTGAAAATAATGCTCCTCCCTTTCGGTTCATTAATTTCAAATAAAACAAGTATTTTATAATTAGTCCAACATTTCGCAGATCGATGAGCAGAAAATAACCAAGAGAATTTGAAATAAATAAATAAATTGAGCTAATTAGACCGGTTGATTAATAATGTAAGAGACATATCTGTTAAACGGAAGCATGAAAAACTAATTGAGCATAAAGCATTCGTTTATGCTCTAACGTTCAACGTAATGTGAAAATTTATCTATATGCATTTGTCTTCATACAGAGTGTTTCAAGAGATGTTGTACGGAATTCAAGCGGGTTTCGGAAGCCCGCAAGTACCGGTTGCCGAGTTGCTCGCGAGACCGGCGCCGACATTGCTTAGTCCGCAGAAGCCGAAGAGCTCGAATTTCCTACAAGTTCCCGACATGGAGAGTCCTAGGTGCGTTTTAATAATCATGAATGTTGTCGTTAGCCCGTTACTTATCTGTTAGTCTCACGAGTCCAGTTCGGAATCGTTGATATCGAGGTTCGCTCGTTAAAGCGTCGGCATGCATCATCGCGAAAACTGGTAAGCTTCGAAGGTTGAAATCGTATAAACGAATTGCGAACAGTGTTAAGCAAATCCGCAAAATGTGCTTGCGAAATTGATCGGAGATTTTTGAGCGTTCGCCTTAAAACATCGGCCTCGTTGGGGACTCAGTCGAAGCACGAGCAAGTATGTGGATTATGCGATATCTTACGTGAGATAGAAATTGGATTTCTCTCCAATGAGGATAAATTGAAAATGTCGAACGGTGAGACTAATGCCTGCGATTTTCAATGTCGAATGTTTCTTTCACATCTATATAGTTACTTGATCGTGATATATGTATATCTTTTCACGGCACATCCATGTCTCCTATCCTCATGGCACCGCATGGTTATCTCGTAATCTTTTATTTATTACCGTGTAATGCAAAAATTGCAAACTTAATCAAACCATGTATCGTGTATTGGACTTTATGTAGCATGCTCTTCTCTGAGAGGCACTTGCAATATTTTGTCGAATGATACGATTCACGTGGCGAATTCACCTAGCTTTGATCGCTGAGGAGAAACGGCAATTCTTGTTCAAAATTCTACGAATGAAGTCTGCCATTTGCTCGCTAGTACTTTTCTGAAACGTACCTTTTCTCTTATAATCTGTACTCTATAAAAAAAAAAGAGAGAAACTGCATATTATAATTTGTTGTGCGTTCTTTTCTCACACATTTCCGTCGATAATATTGATATCACGTATGCTTCCTTTCTACCTTTATTGTGGCATTATCGCCAATAATTTTATATTGGTGTACGATTCGCCGTTGTTCCTTTTATTATATATATATATTCTAAATTTCATGTAATAATCGCCAATTGTATTGACTAGATTGACAACAAGTTCCTACATTGCTGTTATAGATTCGATGAATTATCCGCACAAATTGTTTCGATCCTTTGGCACGTTGTCAAGTACAAACTGTTAATTTCGAGAGTGAGCTTTCGTCGTTGTTTAATTTTCGTTTCGTGAACCTTATATTCGATATTTGTCCCTTCCCCCGTCTTAAACCTGGAGTTATCCTTGTCTCTACGTGAAATGCCCATAAATCCCGTCTCCATACCTTGAGGTGCCGCTCCGCGGTTTCTGTGAGATACTGGTTCTGATGTGTTTAGGCCCAAAAGTGTCCCTTCGTCGCCGATGGTGAAACGGGCCTTCTCACGACTGGGTACGATCACGGCAGGATGGGGAAGGAGCATCAGAAAGCACGGCAGCACTATGCAGAGCGAGGATCGAAAGCGGTGGGCCAGCTCGCAGGATTGCAGCAGTACGTGCCTTCTCAATTCTTACGGAGAAAAGGACCAATTTATTTCATATCAGACACTTTGTGATTTTATTCCAGTAATTTCCAGTATCCCATAATTTTAAATTCACAAGTAAATATGGATATCGTAACCCAGCAAACACCAAGTAACAGTTACATAACACCAATATTATAATTTCCTACGCGAAAAGGTAAATACAATATAACACGCATGTTATATTACATTTACATTGTGGAGTAGGAAACTATAATATTGATGTTATGCAACTGTTACTTGCCGCTCATTGGGAAAGGGATAATAAAATAGTAATTCTAAGGTTTAGTAATGGCATAGAAAGATGTGTTCGTTGCATTCTTTCGCGACTGAGTGGATGGATACAATTTAAACATTTTACAGACAAGGAAGCAAAGGATAAGGATAAAGCCCAGTCATTGGCAGTGCCGCGACTCAGCGTATGCGCGGACGCGCAGAAAGTAGATAGGGCCAAACTAGCACAGACCGAGGTAAGCGAGACATCAACGATTAATGTGTTCTCTGGACGCTGAGAAAAATGATCGAAGAGGAGTTTTAGAAAGTTCACATTATCACGCGAAATTACAGTTTGCTAAGAAGTACATGATCGATTCATCAATTTGGTATATTGAAATTATGTTAAGCAACGAATAATATTTTCCGTAACATATTTTGTAAGATTAAATGTTTTCATTTTCCTTATTATTTTGCCCTAAAATAAGTTTCAATATGTAATTACATATTTATTTCACCTCTGTAATCAGTGATTATCGATTAATACCAATTCACATTAACATTCGAAGAAATATTAGAGCAATTCAGTTTTGATTCTCTATTAATAAACATAAACATTTTCAGTTTGACATTATCGAGTTCGACCCAGAGACTTTCCGAATTCTGCTGGATTACCTGCACACCGGATCCTGTCCGCTGACGTGCAGCAACATACCTGGTCTAATATGCGCCGCGGAGCACTACGACCTGCCGGAACTTCTTCAGGCTTGCTTCCATCACGCCAAGCAGTTCCTCAGGGTCGAGATTGTCTGCGTGATGTTGTGCGCCCTCGAGAATTATTACTGGCGTTACACGTCCGCCTCGGAATTGGTCAACATGATCCTCGCATTCATCGAGACGCGGGCCGAATTGCTCTTTAATCACTCGGACTTTGTCACCTTGAGCGAATCAATGGTACAGATGATTATGTGTCGCGGCCTCGAACTGGCGGAGGTCAAGAAATTCGAGGCGATGCTGAACTGGGCGAAGCACAGAATCAAAACCAAATCGACCAAGATCGACGCCAAGGTGGAGTTCAAATGTATCATGGACAGGCTCAGCAGGGACCTCAAGTTACATAAGATAACGCCTCAAGAACTAATCAGGGTAAATATCAAAGGAAAAATATAGTTGATATTAAAGGATAAAAAATAGCAATTAAAAGTCACATAACAGGACTAACTTTTAGTGTGAGATAGATGTTATAAGCTATTTTCCTCGTTATTCTAAATACAAACAGATTCTCTTCTCGCCTTTCCAGATCGTATTGCCATCGAAAGTTATAAAGAACGAGAGAATCCTTGAAACTCTGATGTATCAAGCGAATTCAGGCATATACAGAAACATCGACAGCTGTTTGGAAGCGTACCAGAAGAAAGTGCAGGATCAAAAAGAAAGTTTTGATTACGGACTATGAAAGTTAACGAATACGCGTAAGGTGCAACAAGGACGAAGTGTACCTGAAAAACGCGTATCGATAAAGGAACCATAAATTTTCCGACGTTGAGAAGATGATTCTTTCGCAACGTTGCGGCACGCATGTCGTACCGGATATTACATGCGAATAGTTTTTTTTTTCGTGGCAATGATTTGCAATTGAAGCATTCCAACTGCGACCACGATATGTCGATAAATACACTGCGAGGCCTGACACAAATTATGATAGATTTCTCCGATGTTACACAAGATCGTTGCTGAGTCACTCGACGGATAATAAGTTTAAACGTAAGTTCGGCTCCGTTCGCGTAAATTTTATTATTTGATACTGCAGTAATTCAGTTACATGTGGTAGTGTAACAGACTGCCAACTTTGTTTTGTTATCAAAGTGAATCCGTGAGAAGAATAATGTTGTAACGCTGGTATCAATGGAGGTGTGTTTGATAAAGAATTTTTAGAAATTTCTTTAGAAAGTTATCCGAGGGATTTGAAAAATATAGTAAGTTACCTGTTCGAGAATCTTTTGGTTTATCAGACAAATGTCAGTTGAATTTGTGAAATAATTTCCGTGCATAATTACTTTCAGGTGAAACTTCTCAATTAAACATTTTCATATGCATAATTTGCTTCCAATTTTGAAAATACAGACACTGTTTTCTAATGATGCTTCCACGAGATACATTTCTTCGGTTTAGCTGAATTTTGCTTCCATTTTGGGGTAAACGTTAGGAAGTCAGAAAATTTTATTAGCTGTAATATCTAGCATTCTTAAAACTGATTCTCACTGCTTAGTTTTTTTTCTATATCTCTTTTCTGAATATACACATTATGTGATTTTAGTTAAATATTTATATGAATTTTTGTGATTCGATATCGATTGCAAGGAGAGTTATTTTTGATAATATAAGCTCTTCCAAGGTGTCGTAAGATAGCAAGTACATATTATATCAATGAATCAAACAGGGAATGAAACAGGAAACACGTTACGTCACTTTCGTGTTACAGTTTCGTAAATAGCCGTTATCAATCTTCACAGACTTTGTTATTAATATATTCCTAACATGTGATTGAAAATTAAGTGTAAAGTATTGATTGGCTCGCGGATAACGCGAGAAAGCGGGAAAAGCACAATTTTCATACCGTTAATGAGAAGATTCACGCAAATAAAATCTCTGATCAGTCAAGGTAATAATTAATTAAGGAAAACTTTTATTACATTTCAATACCGCAGGTGAACGTTGACAAATCTGACTAGTAATATTTATTGTGCGGCAATGTCATCTGTCCTTTGGCTTTGGTGAAATGACAAAGGCGAAAATAGCAAACGAATCACTTGACGATACGGCGTTTCCGTTTTGTCGACGCGAAGGGTTAAGAAAAATTCACTTTAATGATGATCGGTCAGAAAGGCTTTCGATTGAGAGCGCGTATCGTATCGGCGGCACTTAATAAATTGCCGACACATGACAATCTGTATCATAAAAGAAAACGCTACTAATAGCACATAAGAATGGTTTACTATTACGTAAGCTTAAAAAAGAACATATAAATATACATATAATATATATATATACGTATCGTTACATATGCATAAGAATAAAACGATAAACGATGAGTAACAACAATAACAATAAAAATAATAATGACGCTAGAGTAAAAATGAGATGTAAAATATAACATAATATATAACGATAACAGCGCAAGCGAATTGATGTTGAATGTTGGGAGAAAGAAAATATGCGTATACATATACATATGTACATATGCGTACATATATACATGTATACACGTATATATACATATATTCGAGGTCTGTTCTGTTTTCTATCGTAGATTTTATATTTTCAAATACTCTAAGGCAGAGATTCTAAAATCCACGGAGAGGGCAGGCCGGAGAAAGAATTTTTCGCGCGACAACACGCGCGGGCCTCTTTTACGTTTGGCAAAGTGGACTCCCTTCCGGGGAAACACTTATTCGTAGCCGCAAAATGTTTTTCATCACACAACCGTGAACAACTCGACCTTCCCGTTCTGCGAAGAGAAGAGACATATCGACGATCTCTCTCCGGTGGGAGAATGGATTTCCGAAAAGAAAAGAATTTTCGTTTGGAGTCGTTTCGCGATTTCGACGAATCTTTGCGAATATCAAACGAGACCGCGACTAGCCTGGCCCCGGCAGCGCTCCGGTAACAAGTATATCAAAAATACGAGTGGCGAAGAGAGAACAAATAGGGTAGAAAATCGCGCGATTTCACACACAGAACACATATTCCGCGAACAACACTCTCCTTTTCCGAAGATATTTTTCAGAAGTCGGTCTCTTCTTCGATGCTCCAATGGAGGAAATATTTTTACACGATCTCGGTTGGTCGTCGCGATACGACATAATATTTTCAAGCGCCGATTCCCCGATGTATATTGTGTTACTATATGTAATATTATGATGTAATGTGCGTAAAGGTAAAAGGCCGTTAATCCTCAACCACTACGATGGGTTCAATACTGTTCCCAATTTCTCAGTTCGTAATTTTACGATGCGTCAGAAATAGCGTCTGATTATATATCTGACTATTTTTTTATAGCTCACAATCTATATATACACATATCTATGTAATATAATATTTTTCAAATTCCTGGTCTTAATGAAAAGATTATTTGCGACACAAATTTTGTTGCGCATCATCGCACAGCATAACCGTGTAATGGAAATCACATAAGATACATTTTGGTAATTTATAATAATATATACTAATATAGGCTGCCTCTCTCTCTTTCTCTACTAAAAATGACTGTTAATAGAAATATGTTTAATGATTTATCCTTCGTCGGATATAATAATAGGACTAGACATAAGCACATAAAATAATCAAACAGGATTGTACTCTATTATTGGGACCAAAATTGAACTCATTGTAGTTGTTGTTTCATTAAAATACATATAATAATAGTTGAGGATTAAAATCGGCCTTCTCCCGCTGCGGAGGACGCCAAACTGTTAAGTGTCTTATTGTTCAGGCAAGCGGCTGGACGCAAGTAGTTTTGAAATCCGCCACTCGACGAGATCCAATTATCTCCAGATCAATTTGAGTGATTGTCCATTTCTTATTATTATAGAGATGCGTTTTTTTTTACGAAAAAAAGCAGCTTTGTAAATGCATTTACCGCATGACAAAGAAAAAAGTTACAAGTGCATAAATTGCGGATATAATTATTTTTCAAATTAATTTTAGTTAATAATTTGCTTAGGCCCGGTTTCTTTTCATTCTCTGGTTAACTGTTAGTCAGAAATTAGTCAACTCTCTGTCACTTCTCAGATAATAACATAGAAAAAGATGGAGCGCCGACTAACATCTGGTTGACAGTTAACCAGAAGACGAAAAACCGGGCCTTAGAGATTGAATGCTTAAGTATTACAGTTTTCTGCACGTAAGTGAAACATAATTTCCATAAAACAGATTCAAACACAGGAGCCACACAGTAATAGAGACGGATCGCGAAGCGGGTGAAATTCGAAATTCTACTTCGTCAGTGTGTAAGCGTAGTTTTAGTGTGTGATTGAAGTGTATTCGATTGTTCGTCATTGTGTCTACGATGTCTCCCCGATCTATGTAGAGACGCGCCATAAGCTCATTATTCATCGTTACATTTATCGGAGTAAAGCTCGGCGCAGGTTCGCTCAGGATTGCCGTATTTTGCAATGAGACACGTCATCGCGATACAATTACGATTACGTAATTGCGCGCGGTGATTTATAAGGTTCGAGAGTACCAAATAGAATTATCTATAAAATTGACATTAAGCATTACACACTTAAGGATTGATATGTAGTATTTTTAGATCTCTATAGGCATGCGAGAATGCCCTCGTAGTGAGGTTCACTTTTATCTGTAGTATCGAAAATCGATATAGCCGAAATTACATTGATATCAATCATCAATTAAAATGTGAAAAGATTTGAACCTGCGCTCGAGCTTGCTCAACAAAATGGGAATATCACAAGTCAGTACAAAAACTTACGCCTGTCGTGTATAACTCTTCCTCCTCTCGCGCCGTGGCACGAATATACACTAATGTACAAAACGAAACTTTTTTTACTGTACTCGACGACAGTCCAGGCGTTACTCGTTGTCAAGAAAGATAAAGCGAAAGGGGGGAGAAATGTGACGCGCCATGCCGAGGTGCGACATCCCCTCGAGAACACCCCAAAAAAAAAAAAAAAGAAAATTTGCAAAAAGTCATCGAACGCCATTCTGTCCAGCCATTGCCGCCTATTGTTCAACTGTACATTCACGCAAATGTATAAAGGAATTGTTTCGCAGAGGAATAGAGAAGAGGAAGCAAATGAAAGAAAGGAGGAGAGAGAAAAAATATATATACGTACACATATATATTAAGATGTAAACACACACACACACGCGCGCGCACATGGCATACATGTGTACACGTAACGATAAAGAAAGGAGAATGAGAGGGAGAGAAAGAGTATACAATGCGACGAGTCAAAACTGCGTAACGAAATATTGTGAGCCACGTGAGCGGACCCCGGCGAGTAAGTAGAGTAAGTAAGTGTAATATCAGACGCACATTGAGGCGGATTTCCGATGGGGAAAGATTGCGTCGTTAAAAGCGCTTTTCTGCCGTAACGGGTACGAGATCGTTTTATCGAAATAATTTACTAGCGAGTGGAATATCATGAAGGATAAGAGACTGAAAATTCAGCAGTTTCTCAATCTTTCTTGGCTGCTTGTGGTTTTAATTTTTGCTGGTAACGTTCTATTGTACATTTTATAGTGGACAAACAATTCAACGATTTGTCCACTCTAATCGTATAAATCAAAATACCGTTTATAAAGCCAAGCAGTTGTGAAGTCGTTTGCATATACATTACTCTCGAAAAGTCTATCAGTGGATTATCACTGAAAACAGTGAGTACCCAGCGAGAAATGACCCGTCGAAACAATGTCAAATTGATGTCAATTGGCGGTGTTGATGTCGATTCGACATCGATAGACGGTTCATTTCTCGCGTAGCCATTGATTTGCAGTTGTAAGTGTAGCACTGAAAATCGCAGTGGTATACTTATAACTGGTAAATCAGTGACTATTCACTGTTTTCGATGGTAATTCACTGATTGAATTTTAGAGAGTACAGTAGGCTGTTAAATATTTTAAAATCGATTATATAAATTCTGACGGTTCCGCGGAATTAAGGCGGTGATGATGCATGTGTACGGATGTGCTACTGCATCGCGCAGGACTCAATGTGTGCCTGGGCTAAGGATAATCTCTGCGTTTTGTGCGATGTACGAGGGTTGTGCGTAATCTTTAAGCGCTTCTCGAATTCTCTGGTATGCGTCTGGTTATTTGTGCGATAGTCTATAAAGGCCGTTGTTGTGATGCCGTGTACGTGTTGTCATTCTTATCTTGTTAAATACTCGCTGTTCTTCTCAACATTATACCGCTGCCATTGGATTTTCATCGTCTCGTTGTTGTTGTTGTTGTCGTTATTGTTAAGGGGGAAACGTATTGTCCGTTCAATTGCACGCACAGACGCAGCGGCGAGATGCCACGACTATATTTCCTTTTCCTTCACATCGCGGCATTGTACTCTTCCCGAATTCGTCAGCTTATCTTGCGCGTGAACCACGATAAACTTTTTAATTTTATCCCCGTGTAATATCATACAAAAATTCTACAGAACGTGTGCTTGGACTTTGGCAAGGTATTTAGCGATGATAGAATATAAAATATCATTCCTAAATACGGGTATATCGAAAACGATCCATCTTTTAATGAACAACCCGCTCACATTCAAATTGTCTCCAACAATACGGCCGGTGTAAAAGTCGTGGTTCTCGATTCCTGCAACTATACATTTCTCTCGATACGAAAATGTCGAGTGATCGACATCAGTTTATAATCCGTCAAAATGTTACCTCGCGTTTATTCGGACGTTTAATTCCATTATACTAATATAATTTATCATTTACAGATCTCAGCTTGTTTCGCAATGACGTGATATGTTAATTGAGATTAATAATTTTCTTATCCCGATATATATATATCGCACTCCCATTATTGTGTACGTGGATTCAAGTTACCAATAGTGCGTGTAACGGACAAGATTACTGAATATCAATTTACGTAAATATCAAAGAGCGTCTCCAGTTTCGTGCGATTATATCGGCGTGAGACCACTGTGACCTGACAATTGTGAAAAGTGCGTGCACACGAGTTTCTTCCTTCCGCTTGTCGTCGTGATGAATCTTAGGAACTCGCCGTGTCGCGCTTACGTGGTAACGAATACAAAAAGAATACAGATAAAATTATGAACAAAGATTTATTGTATATGAAGCTACTGTGATGTTACTGTTGAATATAAAAAATATATATATCTATATATACACATATATACATATATATAAAAGATGCTGTATTTAAAGTCGTGTCTAAAGATCGTTTTCTTTTATCTCCTCGCTCACCGAAACAAAGTCTATCGCGAATCTGTGAAAGTGAAATTGTAATTTATATTCGTACAAGCAAAACTATTTTTTAAAGATGACAACGTGACTGATCTATTATGTAATATAGGCAATAAAAATGTATTGTGCTAGATCTTCTCTATATGTACGTCCGTGTAAACCTCGTCAAGTGCATAATGGAATGCAAGTGCTTGCAGAACTAGAACTCCTTCGTCCGTTTTATTTGGTACATTACTGCACTTCGCGTAAATCATAAAAATTAATTTTTTTTAGAAACAAAATTTTATACCTCATGGACGTTTATTTGATTGTGAGGAAATCGAAAACATAAAAAGCTATGTGAGATTTGAGAATTATTTTTTTGAAGTATAGTAAATTTTTTAACGGGTTTCGAAATTAGGGGAAAAGTTCATTAATCATGTAAAATTTATCGCTCTAAAAAAATTTCAATTAGGCAACAAATAGAAATTTATTTAAATTTTATATGAAATATCTAGGAATTAACTAAATCTTGTGTCGAGCTGGTTAAGACGCCCGCACGGATTGAGGGAGGTCCCAGGTTCGAATCCTGGCTGGGGTAATATTTTTCGCAATAAGAATTTTAATAAGGGGGAAAGGGGGGAAGGGGGTTATCATATTAGATGCTATCTGTGTAGCATTATTAAAATAATTTATAAACGTGAATTCACTGACGATAACACTTCCACTTACGGGGATTAACCTGTGTTTTAAGACTAGTATGTAACTGGCGCACAGGATAAGTTGGAAAGAATACGGTATATGAATTCACTTAAATAATTTAATTTAACTGGCTACTTACACCTATGCCCGGTCCTAAACGGCCTCTTTAATTTCTAATTAAATCTTGTGTTTTATTAATTAAAAAAAATTTTTTATTAATATAAAATTTGTCTGCATTTTTGTAAAATCTTATAAATCCAAGAGACTTAGAATTTTGTGAAAACATTTGCCTATTAAAAAATTTCATATATATTTCTATAATAATATACTATAGTTATAAAATGCATTCTATGTACAATATTCTGCTCAACATTGAAAGAGAGGGAAATGTGGCAAATTAAATTGAAATTTATTTTATATTGGTAACTATAGCATTTCTCTGTTACAGGACAGGAGAATCTCAATATCAATCTACATAAAGAGCATTTATGCTCCACAAACTAACACTACACTACTTGTAAAACCTATAAAAATTCAATTTTTATGACTTCTAATAAAGTCACTGAAAAATAAACCGGACGGTATTCAATAATCTTAATTAGAAATTTAGAAAATTATTTACATTAAATTTTTACGATTCTGGTTTATACTTTGATCCTCTGTCGATTCCCTTTCCTTCGAAAAGTAGCTGACTATGTGAAATCTTCTGATATCAAAGTCGGTAATTACATAAAACCAAAATGAATCGGTATCGTAATAGAGTTTTGTGTAATATTAATTTCTACAGGTATTGTACTATTTAGTCCAAAATGTTCTTGCTCAAAAATGTTAATTTTAATAGTTTTAGCTTAAAATTTTAATAGTTTTATTTTAATAGAAATAGTTCTTAAAATAAAGTTGCTTTATGCAGTCTCCATCTTGCATGAACATTCATAAATACATAATGAGCTATGTACTTATACAATTCATATTACTCGTAACTGTCTAAATTATCTCTACTACCTCAGGAAAATATACAATAAATTATAGCGCGAAAAAGATGTGTACATATTTACATACACACGATAAATATGATGTACCACATTTATCTCTGTATTTAAAAAATGGACTATAAATAGCGACTGTCGGTTGGATCTATACAAATCGTTCTCTACAAAATTTGTATACGCTTGAGCCGTGGGAAACTGTATGTTATAAAATCACATTTATTTACAATTCTACAGGAGCGGTAGATTATTTGTACATATTCGACCACTGTACAATGACAGTTTGTGAATCTTTAAAAAGAGTCTAATCATCATATTAAAACATTGCATTTTTTTAAGGTATGTTTGTTACAGCAAATATTTTGTCAGGTAAAATCCGCGAGCACTCGCGCAGTACGAGGTTTTAGCTCTCTATAACCGAGGTCTGCATGTGTCGACAAGTTCCTAAAGCATTGCAATAAGCGTACGTAACGCCAGATACAGTCTTTTAAAACGCTAGACCCTCAAGGTCACAAATTAACATATATGTATATATATGTACAACTTTTGTACGCCCGTTAACCATACTCGTTTTCAAAATGCCTGAAAAATAATTTCAAGACAAATCAGCATCATTTTTATTGTCAACTCTCGACCTAAGTTCACCATTTTGCTCTAACACTCCAGTCTTTCGGAGTCCAATGCAGACACTTAGGATCTATTCTGATCTGTCTCTTTTCCATCGCAGATGTGTGTTGTTCGATAATTTCCCTGCGAATAAAGATATACATCAGTATGAAGACCTCACCGAATTCAGATAAATGATAATCTCCCTTTACTTTGACTGTAAATTACCTATTTAATGTAACAATATATTGTCCCTTGTAGTAGTTAATGAGATTCAGATTTTGCAAAGTCGATATTACGTCCTCTTTCTTGATCGACGTCAATTCGGAGATTTCGCTTATCGTTATTTGCGGCTTCTCGTTTTCTACCACGGGCTTTACGGTCAGCAGGATATCGAGTATCGTGTGAGCCCAGTAACTTCGGTACGAAAGTAAACCCAGGTCGGACAGCGGCTTTTCGGGAGAGCCGGTCTTTCCTTCGAACTTTGACAGCTCGTATGAAAATTCTATCAGGAGCTTGCCGTAACCTCTTCTCTGGTAGGGTGGCAGTGTAAGAATGCATGCTACATTGTGATCCTCTGTCGATTCCTTTTCCTTCGAAAAGTAGCCGACTATGTGAAATCCTCTGATATCAAAGTCCGTCATTACATAAAACAAAAATGGATCGGTGTCGTAATAAAGAGTTTTGTGATCCAAGAACAGCTTTGCCAACAGGCAAAGATTCTGCGCATAATTCTTGTTCTTGCGGCCGTCAATCTCGAAAAACGATATGGAACCCTTCCTGTATATTTCGTTGCCAGGTGGGTGACGTAAATTGCACTTGACTAAATGCCTCTCCAAGCACTTGCGACTTTTCCTGTACTTTAGACAGAACTCGCAGATATATATACAAGTTAGATTTACCATTTCTTGTGGATACGGGCTAAAATACCAAGGCTTTATTCTATGGCGACCTAATTCAATTAGTTCTACGTTTTTCATTCTCGTGACTACATCGTCGTGATGATGCGCCACTAGGGAGCCGGTGGGCCTAGGACCCGGCGTTTGCGGCGGGGCATCTTGAGAGTCCTCGTTTTCTAAAAATGTCGCCTTTCTTTTCCTAGACATTTTCTTTTGTAGCGCCGCTTGTAGCACAGCGTTACCGTTGACTGGCTCATTGCTAACGCTACTTGGACTAGGTGGTCTACTAACGGCCTGCTTTTTCGGGGTCGCCGCACCAGTTCCTGGCGTTGTCCCTTCGCGACGAGGATACTGGACCTTTCTAGTGTCCAGGGAATCTTCCATAACCCATTCATCTAATCGTTTGTTGACTGAAATAGCGCAGTTTTGATAACACTTAACGATGTCAGCACACATGATTCGCATATTTAAACGTTAAGCAATCTACTTACAGTCCACATAGTGAACGTAATAGCACTTGACGCCTTGTACTTCCTTAACGCTGATGATTTCAGCAAGTGCTACAGACAAGAAGACCTTATTTAAATTGTTGCCGTCACTTTTAACCTACATATTATTTATTATATATTTTTAATTAATACATTTGTGCGCGTTCGTATATTAATTACAACAAAATTGTAATCTACGTTATATTCGAATATACACATATGTATATATTCTTAAATTTAAATGTTATACGTGGAGCCAATAATCTCAGACTCGAATGTGATGTACATTAGGAATCACTGGTGGCTTCCCGCACGAATTTGTGCGCATATCAGCATCATTTATACATTTTGTATATACATACATGGAAAATGTATACGTGTTCTGCATGTGCCTAAATTCATATGAGAAGACATCAGTGATTTCTAGTGTATGTACGAAACAAAATCGGGCCTCATCGAGCATGTGTACGTATCGCTACGATTCAAGAATCAATGCATATAATAACAACGAGAACATCCTCATCGTAAAGCATCATACAGTACAGATACTTCGCGACGAAGCGATCCGTCTCTCGTAAAGTTCCGCGATAATGTAGCTCAAAGTCAATCTCGCCACATGATCGCAACTGTGGTCACTGTGGTGGGATCTCAGAGCCTTCCGGGGTCAGAGCCGCGCGCCTTCTCGGCGACGACGCGTTCTTCGGGGACGAGCGGGAAAACGCGCGTATACAATTTACTTACGCCAATCTTCCGTGCCGTGCATCCTGACCGGCAAACGGCAGCCTTCCACCAGCGAATTCTGGAAGAACGTTTTGAGGTTAGTTCGTCGTCGCGTACGCGCGGTCGCGCGTCCCGCGCGGCCCCCGAGCGCGTGCGGCCGGCGTCACCGGGCGCGGCGTTCGCGCGGACGCTTACCACCGAGTCGCATATTGTCTCCCGTTCGTCGTGCTCCTCGATCATTTCAGTCCAAGATTCGGCTCAGTTACCCCGTCGCCAAACACGATTTTATTTTGAAGCCTCCACAGCACTGACGCGAGCGCTACTCGCGCCGAGGGAACCAAAGCAGGGGCTCCAACGAACACCGCGGAGAGTCCGAAATTCCCTCTTACGAACTCGCGATTTTAGCGCCGTCTGGCGACATAACTCGGGCGCCCGATTATGAATCTTTTCCTTTATGCCCGTTCGTAGTCGATTCTTGTTTCCGTAAGTACTTAGGCAGTACGAAACTGCGCGGCCAAGAAAAGAAGAATGGAAAATCCGAGATCCCGGGCTCAGTCATTTTCGCTTGATGGTAACTTATGTTTCTTTCAGTTTATGATGGGGCGAGGATTCGCCCCATCTTCCAAAAATTGTTTTCTTTTGAAAAACTACATTATATTTTATATATTTTATAGTCTATTAAATACCATAATATTAAAGTTACAGCGTATTGTAAAACTAACAAAAACTTAATTTAACATACAATTGTACATACAATTTAATTGAAATGTAATTGTAATGTTAATATTAAGTTAAATCTAAACTTATTTCCAAAAATTATTACTGTAGACTTATTGTAGATACTGTAGATATAAATACTGTAAGTATAATTTTGTACAGATTCTTTCTATAGATTCTCTCTATTTATAACCAGTTGTGCGTATTTTTGAATGCGAGAAACAGATTATGTCTATCTCCATCTAGTGTCAAAATTGATACACAACAGAGATACATACACACACACACACATACACACATATATATATATATATATATACATATATATATCTTCAGTTGAACTTCACTGTTTGAGATATACTTTATTACTTGTTACAATGATCGTTTGACGACAGGCCGAAAGCCTGACGGACAATATGCTTCGCGCGTCAACGTACGATATCGGATGCCGTGCGACAGATAAATGTCCCGATCTTGGATTTTCCTTCGATTTTAAACCCGATGATCGAGTTGTCAGCGTTCTCGGTGCTCGATCGAGATTACTCGCAATCGGGCTGAGAATTTGCTGACTTCTTCTCGGAAAATAAAGTAGGTTGCGCGTTCGGACTTCTGTGGCTCGATCGCGCAATGTTTGATCTTATACAAGTAGGTATCCTTATAATTAAATTGCTTAAACTGCTTACTGTTGCATTCTCGTTATGAAACTGGGGTACAACAACGCGATGACATCGATTGCCAATTATTCGCAAAAAGCGATCGCGATTTCTTCCCGTGCTTGTTGCGAACGCGTGTCAAGAAAGTATAATACGATATCCAGAGCGGCGCGAGTGTAATCGATTTATTCGACTGTCACCGCGTGAACGATCCTGCGTACATACGACGTCACCTTGTTTCACCGAGCCCCGTAGACCGAGCCTCGATTCCAAGAAATGACGTAGCGCCCGCGCTGTAAACAACACGGTTAAAAACCGAGCGCCGCGCCGTTCCATGAGATGACGTAGCGTGAACGCCTCGGTCGTAAACAATCTATTGTGCCGAATTCTTCGACGAGGCTCAGTCGAACGAGGCGGTTCCGCGTGTTCGTGTCGCTCCTCGTAACGCGATTATTTCCTGCGAGAATCTCGATCATCTCCTACGCCGATCGTCTCGTACGAGTTATTGGCATTTATCAATCGCGTTTAAGTAATTGTCGTGATCCGTAAACATATATATCGTTGATTTCTACGGCGATTTGTGAAAGTGAATATCACGTGCAATTTAAAGAGAAAATACGATAAGGGAATTACATTCGTAAATTATTAGCGATAATACCTTTTTTAACAACCAAACTCGGATAAATCTCTCTCACGTCGTGCTTTAAAATTTTCGTCAGTTCAAATTAAACAGTTATCATTTTCAGATGAAAAGCACAAGGCAGTACACGAATCGTCGGGTAAAATGATAACGAAAAATTATAAGACATCGATCGCTTGCCAAGAAATAATCTCTCTAACATTTATACGTACAAAAGTGCGCGTCTAACATAAAGTTTCCATTTTCGTCGCGTTCGGGAGTGCCGTTTAAATAATCGAACCAAAGACTTTTCAAAGCCCACTTGATCAAGTATTCATTAAATGTCCGTTCCTGTCGATGGCCAATTTCCGAGATTTGGCAGTTTTTGGGGTATAATACTCGCCGACTCCAAGTGGAGGCGAACTTGACGGAACAAAATGCGTACTTTCACGTGGGCTTTGCAATCGGGAGTGTACAATCGCGCGAACGATCTGTGTGTTTTCGCGAGTGTGCCAGAGGGACAATCTGAGTGGAGGAGCAGGCCTGGGAGAGGCATCAGGCGCCGGCGGAGCAACTTTAGGTAAATATTTTTTATTTGGTGCAAAATTAATATCTTTTTCCAGTTTCTGTTTGACCCGTTTTATTTCATAATTCTATAATTCCGAAGTAAAAATTAGAGAACAAGAAATAATTTAAAATTTCATAAAAGTTTATTCTCGTGAAGATCTTTTGCGGAAAATCTTTCACGCATTAATCATTTAAACATTTCATCGAATAAAGTTTGATACGCATAAGAATTACTTATGCGATAACTATATTTTGCAAATATATATTTTACAATATTAGTTTTTACATTGAACACTACTTTAACGAATTCTATTATATTTGTGTTTACAGAATCAACACGTACGTAGCCAACTCCGCTGCTGCGCATCGAGTGGTAGGTAAGTCAGAAACTGTTTTTATTCAAGCAACGAATCTACATCTTGTAGATCGTAGATAGTATACATATAGATTAGTATATCTCGTAGATCCGTTGCTCTAAAAATGGATAGAGTACAACATAACTTTATATTTATTTTAATATTTTTCATCTATCGAAAGGGAGTGATCGCGATTTTCACTGCGGAGGGTTGGGTGCTCCGTTGCAGCACATTTATACATATTTTCACGCAAAATGTGACGAATATTATTGATATATTCGTCGAGCTAATCTCTTGTAGCCTATCCAGTTTTCATTAACAAATTTATATATAAAGTGAAACAATATAAGTGAAACGTGAGATTCTAATCTTTTGTCGAGAACGCTAAAACTTTGTATTATTTTTATACATTATTTGAAATTATTGGTTAACTAGAATATTCCATTGTCGATCTATCTATCGTACGGAAAGTTTCTTTTCTCTGGGTCTCACGTCATTTATTCTGTATGTGTACCCCGCGATACACTTTCAAGATGCGTCTCGCATGAATACATGCATGGTTACACGCATCTTCGTATTTTCGCGGTCGGTCTTCGCGATCAATTTTTCAAACAATTTTCAAAAAATTACTCTAATTGTTTAATTTCATTCATATTATAAATTTTAATTAATCGCGGAATGTAATTAAAATAAGTATAACGTGAAGTAAGTGTTTTTTTTATCTATATACATATGTATATATATACTTGAATTTCGAATTTAAAGATTGAGTCAGGAAGAGACAGTCATTGTCTATTCTCGAATAAATAACGGAAATAAAATTATATTTGATGAGTTTTATATAGCAAGTTTTTTAACTTAATTTTCTTCTTTAATTAACTTCTCGTGGTCGTGCATTTCGATACGATTGACGCTCGCATATAGTTCGAACCGTACGAAAAATCTGTCGGTGACGACAGTAAACCGACTAAGGAAGGAGTTTTTTTCCTTCCTGATCTCTGGTCAAAATGACCAGACTGTATGGCCAGGAGCAACGAAAGGTAGGTCCAATCTGGCCCAACGACGCGGTACGTGGTCAATGTTGGCCACTTTGATGGAGTATGTGAGTAAGATGATGTACGAAATAAGTTGATTTCTTCTTATTTCTCAAAATTCGGGTGGGTTATATTCTTATCTTCTTTACATATTCTCGCATATGTGCGAGGTTAAAAAGATGTCTATTAAATCGCGCGCATATAACTCCAAATCGGACCTCTTATAAATTGCGTCGCGATTTTAACGAAAGCCTTGCAGGTTTATTAACAAAAAGTTGAAACGCGGATAGGAAAATGGATAAGACTATGCAGCGGAATACGGATAGGTAATACCTATAGGGATTTGGGTAGGCAGGGACCAGTGGCACATAACTCTATAATTAAAAAGATAGATAAAATTATAACTGCAATGTATTATTATTAAATATAATTATATTTGCCATTATTTTAAATAAAAACTCAATTATTGCAAACAAAAGAGGACTGCCGATAAGAATTCGGCGGGGGTGGTTGGAGGGCCTCTACAAGTTGGTCTGTTTTCATCGGATAAAAATTTAATTCAAATAAAAAAGGAGAGGTATCATTTTATTTATAACTAGAAAAATGCAAAGCTTAATTTGTGAGAATGCAATCGTATTGATTATCCGATATAAACGGAGCAATCTTGTATGTACAAAAGAACGTTTAAATAATTTTCTAGTAAATATCGAGAACAGTCTGCTACAAATTTTATTAGCAAAAAGAGTACAAGTTTGATACAAAATCTGACACATTTAATTGTTCCAAAATGCTAGTGCTAGTAGAAATAAAGTGTATCAATGAAATATGATGCTTAATGATAAAAATCAAACTTTAATATATTTGCTATACAGTCTAACGTAGATTGTTAGTAAATTTTCATATTTAGCAGTTTTGCGTTTAATTTATATTCCAACATTTTGTTAATGTATGTAAGTTTCATGATAAGAGCATACATACTGAATGTAGACATGTGCGGGATTCAAAGCGAAGAAGATTGGTTTTTTGCTCGTGTCGCTACGTCGATTTTTCGCCGAGTTATAGCGTTTTAAAAATCCGGCGCGCGCGCACCATTCATGAATGAAGGCCGCGCGAGTTTTACGTGAGTAGTAAGCGAGCGTACTACGTCCCCAAAAAACTGGCACAAAAACATACGAGGCACAGGTGTTCGGTAGTAAACATCGCTACGCCAGACGCCGCGCGAGACGCTGCGCGAGACGCCGCATATACGCGCCGTCTGCTGCTTCTGAATGAGGATTAAGATCGCGAGTCGATATAATCGTCAATAATTTCGCACAGAAAAATCGTAGCGAGATGAACCTGGTCTTGTTGGAAAGCTAAGATTTCAGCGCTTCTAACGAGATAAGAATCGCTTCTCTCGCATCATTAGTTTATGAAAGATCGTTAATTAATTCTGAAAATAAAATAAATTTTGTCCCGAGATCGAGATCACGAGTCGATATAATCGTCAATAACTCCGCACAGAATAATCGTAGCAAGATGAACCTGGTCTCGTTGGAAAGCTAAGATTTCAGCGCTTCTAACGAGATAAGAATCGCTTATCTCGGCTCATTAGTTTATGAGGCATTATTGATAAATTCCGAGACAATTGATTTAAGACGTCCGTCACGGATTGAGGGAGGTCCCAGGTTCGAATTCTGGCTGAGGTAATATTTTTCGCAATAAAAATTTTAATTGCCAGATACGGTCAATAAAAATCACTGATGTTAACAATTGATTTTGTTCCGAGATCGAGATTGTGAATTAATCTTCCGACTGGAATCGGCGGGGGTGATGGAGGGCCTCTACAAGGTCTAGTTTGTTTTAATCGGATAACATTTTAAGTCAAACCTGAAAAAGAGGCATCATTTCATTTATAAAAAAAATGCTAAGTTTATTTTTACGAGAATGCGATCATAAGGTTTATTCGATGTAAAGGGAGTAATTTTGTGCGAAAGAAAATGTTTAAATAATTTTCTATTGCCACATAAGCATCAGTATATGTATATTGTAAAGTAAATTATAAGATATTGTAAGATAGGCAAAAAGAAGATCGCTCATTGGAATCGGCGGGGATGGTGGAAGGCATCTTGCACAATTAAGTTGGTCTGTTTTTGAGATACGTATACATACGTATACATGGCTGATGTTTTCTTATCCAGTGATAAACTACAAACAAATAATATTATTTGACTAGAACTGGTAGAAATTTTATTTCTTATATCTTAAATTATATAGGGTGAATTTTATTTCGTGTCCCAGTCTTTTACCATGAGAGATGGATTACCAATCGAAATTGTAGTCAACCCGGAAAAAAATGAAAAATCTCGTAATATATCATATAATATCTAATTATACATATGTATATCTCAAGATACTGTAAGATATTAAATGATGGGGATATACGCAAAATATGAGATTTTTTCTATTTTTTCCTGGGTTGGCTACAGTTTTGGTTGATAATTCATTTCTCATGGTAAAAGACTAGGACACGAAATGAAATTCACCCTGTCTACGCACCCTTTTTGTAATTTAAATATCACAACTTAAGTGATCTTCTCTTTTCGCTATTGTATCGACTAGACTTAGGCTGAAGTCGTTTTGATATTAAAATTATATGTTTGTAATGATCATATAATGATTTATTTGCGGAAGTATGTATCGATATAACAAGTTGGTCTCTACAAGGTTCCGAATGACGACCGTAGATCTAGATGGCACCTCACGCCAGGAATTCCTGCGGTCCTGCAGGGATGATGGTACGTAGTCATTTTAGCGAATCCACGAACCCGAGCTCAATATGCTGTAGCCACTTATATACGTTTATACACTCCCATATACATATATCACCATACAACATTTTTATGAGCAATAGTATAAATTTTTGAGAAAGAATAGAGGCACACCCTATGAGAAGAATAAAGAAATAGAGAAAGGATAAAAATAAGAGGAGTATAATAGGAGCAGCATAGCGAAAGCTGAAGATTTAGTTTTTATTTATCTGTCTTTTAATTATAAAAGAGATATTTATTTCTTTTCTCTAACACGTAGAAAGTATTCTATAATAATTAATAATCTGTGCAAACACCCATAATCTTACAGCCGTTTTCGTATATATTTGATTTAATTATACATGTAAATCTGTTATAATAGCTACTTTATTAAGTATATATTAAACTATAGTACACAAATTCATGCAGGATAAAGAAGGAATTTAGTTAATTAATATTATAATTTTTATATCTTCGTAATCATTTATTTAATATTGTCATATTTATGACGTCATTATTTACATTATGAATATTATTCTTACATATATTTTTATAAAATATATATATTCTATACACACTTTATAAACTTAAGACTATATGTATTTAAAGAGGTTTATATGCCTTTATTCCTAAATTACCTATCGTTTATTAATTACTCATTTAATAATAATTTAATACATACGTGGATTACACGGATGCAACTACATGTAATTAAATTATAATAGATACTTGTAATAGTATATAGAATAGAAATGAAAGAACATAATAAATATATATTAATCTAACAATAAGCTAAAACTTAACGCACATAAAATTTAATAATTGAATGTTTTTAATCAAATAAATGATTATGTTTTCGTAATCTTATCACGGAATATTTTGAAGTAATAAAATATGTTATCATATCTATAGTTCGCTAGAACCGCTACTTATATGAATTCATTTTATTCAGAATTATTAATGTAAATAATTATACAGTGAGAGAAATGCATGGAGGTTTCGGCGGTACCTAATTTTGGCAAATGTCACAATGCAGGTAGATCTGTAACAAATCAATACATGGAATCCCATGAATATTAAATATGTCGTGCGACTGCCACGGAATAGCAGCGATGAATGAGACAGCACATGCCACGTAATTAAATATAGGTAGACTAAACTTGGCGTGGCGAATGTCGGATAGGTACACCCGAAAATTAAATCACGCGATTCAGATCGCACGCTGAGATTTCCTATTCTTACACGTGGAGTTTATTCCCGAAATATAGTGTACGAATGCAATGTGCGTCCACGCAATATACTATCGTACGTTAACATCCCTAATTACCTATTGTTACCTGTAGTATGTTACATATATCCAATTTTTTTAGTAGCCGAAAGTAAAAACAATCGAAAGTTGTCTGTGGGTATTTTGACTGCCTTACTTCGCTTACAAGATAACGAACGTAACAAGATAACGAACTTATATCGATCTTTCGCATTGTTCGCAACAATAATACTTTGTTAGAATTATTGTACTTGTACGTCTTTTACGAAATTTGGGGAGGGATAAATAATTTTATAAGAATAATATGTTATCGAAATGATCATTTATTTAATTATTTTTACATGTTAAAAAATATGACGTCGAGGTACAATGCATCGATATACTAAACTTATTTTCAAGATAACTATCAGCTTTAGTCTATTTAAATTAGAAATGAATTTCGCACATTATATTAATATAGTTTTTCAAATTGTCTCCCCCCTCTCTCTCTCTCTCTCTCTCACACACACACACACACACACACACATATTTTCACGCTTTAGGGAACTTGTTCCAGAGCGTGTAATAAATAATGATTCTGATTCTCTCGTTCTAGATTTTCTCTTATTAAATTGACAAAGGACACGTAAATTCTCTTTCTCTCTGTCTCTCATGATCACTGTATCATGTAAATGTCATTGTAAGGTAGATAATTCGTTGGGCTACACTCGTACTTTAACAAATACTTATTAATCCGATATCCGAATTCTAAAGTAGGTATAAACATAACTGCTTCTCGCATAAAATTTTTCCCTGTCATATCGACAATCTCCGCACGTTATCTCAGACACGCTCCTCGTATGCGCCCGTGCATACGTGCACAAGTGCATGCAGACACCGGTAAACGGTGTCGAAATATTTTTCTGGCATCCTGTGTGGCGCACGCTTATCTTCCCGAGAGATAACGCCCCGATACCGAAAATACGAGCCGTTCGATCGACCGTGTCGTATCGAAAGCCCACTGCCGTCTCTCGAACGGAACCCCACCCGGTATATACAACCCTATGCCTATGTATCGGCCGTATGTATTCACGTATGTACCCGCGGAGTCTGCGGCCCTACACGTACACACGCGCGCGCGCGCGCGCACACACACACACACACAGACGCATACATTCGAAAATAAACGCGTGCACATGTGTACGCGTGCCGGCACGTAAGTGTGCTCGCATCGGGCATACATAAGGGTTGATAGTGCTCGGGCGAGCGAGTCACCCTTACGTGCAGGGCGTGGCCAGGGTCCACCAATCAGAGGACGGGGAGAATCTCACCGAAAGACCAAATCGAACCAAGTAAAAATTTCAGCGGTCGCGTCAAACGCCGACGCCAAAGGGGATGAGCGCGGTTGATCCAGGCTTACATTTTCCTTACTTACTCCCCCCCCCCCCCACGTGGCAGCCCGCGCCACGCCACTCCCGAATCCCGTTCCTCCCGAGCGATCTTTCACGCGTGACTGTAATTTTACTTGCAGGCTCGCCTCACTGCCCACGAATTCTTTTTAACGGTGTGCCTCGCGTACTTAAGATCCCTTACTTTTCCCCGCCTTGTCCTTTATTCGCAAACTTCAGTAATTAGAAATGAAAATCTCATTTCATGATGTCGATTCGTTATTGTAATTCAATGAGTAAATTACCAGCCGTAAAGCTGTGTACCTTGTATTTATGTTAACAGCTGATGCAAATGTGTTGCTGAACAGGCCAAAATACAAAGATAATTCGCGCGCGATTCCCCAATGCGTAATTCTCACAAGATACGATCGCTCACAGCTAATCGATTTTCCCACAAGAACGTTATGGAGACTAAACTCTTGCCGGACCTATTTCCACGAGCCTCCCGTCGGAAATTTTGGGTCGCGCAGTCTGCAACTATATATCGAGGATTGCGCAGAAGAGGGCGAGGAGAGATACGTGTACGGGGGAGAGAGAGCGTGTCTGAAGAGAAGACGAAGTGGTAGGGTCTGCGTTTAATAGCCGTAGTGTTACCTCGGAGGCCCTTCGCCATTAAGAATCCCGCAAGACCGTCCCGGGGAGTGCGTCCCTCCCTCCCCCTCCTGCCGCCCTCGGCACCCACACCCTAAGTCGCCCACCCCTTCGGGCTTCTCCGGGACATATTACACCGCGCCCCGGTAACGCGGATACGATACGTGGCTATACGTGCCCGCCTATATATTGCCGGAGAGGGTATACCACGGTACACTAAAATCATTAGGAGCACGTGCGCCTCGCAGCGCGCAGAATCCCGATCCCTTGCCATTAGAATGCTTAGACGACGACGCTGTCCTATCCGGAGATCAATATCAAAACAACGGCGTGACCGCCCACAATCGTGAGGCGACGCAAATCCCGCGGCTTCGTCGCCGTCTCGCCAACGAATTCTGTCAGTACGAGGGAGCACTTTTCTCCTCCGTGCGCGGAATTGCCTCGCCGCCAGGTTTCGATGTAGGCGCGAATAATTGCGGAAATCACGATCCCCGCTAAAGTGCCGGGGAAATTGAAGGGGGGCGACAGGGAGATACAATAGTGGAATGTATAATTTCCCACGCACCATCTCTTTACAGATGATTCTATCGAGAACCACCTTTGAAAAATAATTAACGCGATCATTAATAACAATATTTTATCTGGCGCTCTAATTATTGACAGAGATATTCTTTATGCGCGAGCCTCGCGACGGATCGCTCTTCGAGCAACGCGGAGTAACGACCTCGTTGCCTATGTCATCATCTTCGTGTTTTGACCGCCAAGCCGAAGGAAAAGAACGCCGCTTACACAATCTTGGCGCATCTACTTTTCTAAATTACGTTGGCCTTCTTCACCGGCTCGGTGCCTGCATATAAGAGGTCGCCTCAAAGGAGAAAGAGCGAGTGAAAATGAGGGTGCCGGGGGATATGGAGGACACCGCGAAAGAGAGAGAGAGAGAGAAAGAAAAAGGGAGGAAGGGAAGAAGAGCGTGTGAAGAGAAGATAAAGAGAGATGACGAAAATAAGCAAGCTGCAGAGAGAGAGAGAGAGAGAGAGAGAGAGAGAGAGAGAGAGAGAGAGAGAGAGAGACCTGGTACTCTCCTCGTCGTGCTGCTTAAAATTCATAAGGCGCTCTGTTTACTTACTAAAGATACGCGGCTTGCCCCCGTCGCACCCCAATCCCGTATCCCTCATGGTGGCCCGCGCCACCCCCGCGCTTTGGCGACGCCACGCGAGCGCCGTGCTTTATCGCGGAAAATAAAATTATTGTTTACACTTTTCTCTACGCGAACGGCTGGGGAGCGGGCAGGCTCGCGCCGTTCCTTTTTGTCGTCACCCACGCCGAGAGAATCTCAAGGCGCGAATTTTTCCGCGACGTTTAAACCAAGGAACGCTCTCCGTACGGCCGCGCTCCGTCTCACCGGATATATTCGTCAGGCTGAAAAGAATCTCGCGTGCGCTCGCGTTAATATGAATGGAACGCAGTCTAATGTCGCTTTTTATTTATGAAAAATATTCTGCGAAACCACGGCCGCCCTCGGAATTTTTCCGAAACAGGGCCCAACCACTTTGGAATCGATCGAGATTAAGGTCCGAAACTTGGAACAGTCTGCCAATTATTGAGACAATCATAAATATGGTTATCGCGTCGCTTCACAGAGAGAAAAAAAATAGTCATTTTTGGACCCAACCATATTTTTATAATTCTTCCAATTACGTTTTTTTTTACAATATTTTACAATACAATTATTGTATATTACTAAATTAAAAGCTCGTATTGGTTTATGACAACCATATTATAAGTTGCATGGACCAATATTGTGGTTATGAGAACTATTACATTGTTAGGTCAACCATAACTTACGTTGGAGGAATTATAAAAAATATGGTTGGGTCCAAAAATGACTATTTTTTCTCTCTGTGTTGGCACCGTGCGAGTTGTTGCAAAATGTCAAAGTTAAAAGTCTCCTCGACGTCTTTATTTATATAGAGGAAAGTCCTCTATTATGAGACAGACTTATAATATGCAATAGCGGGGTTTCTACTAAATTAATAGACATCGTCCGTTGGTTCCACCATGAATTTATTACCCTTGGAGTGAGATCTCTGTTTAGTGGAAAATTCATTGTTAGATTGTGTAATCGCTGCGAAAAAAAGATCGCGATTGAATTTGGATGGAAACCTGCCGTCTCAGATTTTAGAAGCCTACAAGGGACTTTCCTTTATTAATTGTAACGTTTTACAATCTCGAGTCGCGCGCGCGAATCAATGAGAGGAAAGCAATCACGAAATGTCAACCCCAGTTTTTTTTTCCATTAGCCGGCATCACCCGTTTATTACATTCTACCCTCGTTTCGGCCGCGAGTCCCGAAAGGTCCGAAGGTCTGTTAATTAGCACGGGGGCGCGATTATGAACGCCGGCTTCGATCGCGCGGCGTCGGCGGCGCGCGCGCCGACAGTAAATCAGCTGCCGCCGCCGGGGGCGACCTTGCGGGCAAAGAAGAGGAAAAGTCGTTCAAGGCTGCGGGAGAGAGAGAGATCGGCGCGACTCGAAGAACTCGGAAGGTAGGTGACGGAAACGAGATAGTCGTCCGATTATGTCGGACGAATTTTCTCAACGGCTTGCTCGCTGTCGGCAACGCCGTTACGCATATACTTCTTCCGGATACGAGAGAGCGTTGGCTGGGTATACCCGCGCGCACCATGTACGTGTGTGCGAGTGTGGCTTCACTCACACCCACTACGCCGCGTTATAATCTCGTTGCTCCCGGCGACGTCGAATAAAGTACTTCCCGGTACTGCCGGTAACGCGAGGCACCAACTATTAACTCATTAGTCGAAGTTCTTCGTATTATCGCATTCTCTTTGAGAGACCGCGCCGGTGTTCCCGTACTTACGGCACCGTACGGTCTTACCCGCCGGGTGGATTGGATCGGGCGTTTGAGGAAGACGGAAGTGGAAACAGAAAGGGAAAGAGAAGGGTACGTAAAGGGGGAGAGAAGGACGGCGTACGTGATGGGTGAAAGGGGTGGGTGGTGGCGGTGGTGGTGGTGGCGGCGGCGGTGGTGGTAGTGGTGTGCGTTGCGGATGGTAGAAGCAGTGACGCCGTGCTCACAGAGTTGAGATGGAGAGCTATGGGTGACGGGGGTGAGTGGGGAGGGTGGGTGGGGGAGGAGGTTAGAGACGGGCGATGTGGGTGGTCGGTGGTAGAGCGTATAGGTAGCGGTAAGGGTTGGTGTGGCACGGTAAGGATGGTGGCAGCCTCGTGGAAGAGCAGGGCGCGGCGGGGGGAGGGGGAGGGTGGTTGGCCGGAGAAAGGGTAGCGGGCGAGCGCGAGGGTGGTTGCACGCCCGGCATTGTTTCGAACAGGCGTGTACACGTACATACATCTATTTGGCACATAGGTAAAGCATCTTAGAGACCGCGTAGAAGGGAACTACGGCAGAGCGGCCGTACGAGGAAGGGTTGAGGGCGAGAGGGGGGTAATGGTGGGCGCGCGAGGGCTAGAAAGGGAGACGACGTGAGTATAGAGAAGCAGAAGCAGAAGCAGAAGCAGTAGCTGCGGCAGCGGCGGTGGCAACAGCCAGCCAGCCAGCCATCTTGCCACAAACTTGACTCGACCAATCAGCGTCGAGGCTGTGGTCACCGTTGTACCCTCGGCCCCCCCCTTCCCTCCCACGTCCTGCTGCTTTTCCCTCTAGCTTGGATTCCCTCCGTTCCTCCCGCGCGACGTGGCTCTTCCTCGCCGCTACTCGCGCTCCTCGGGTCTCTTCTTCCTCGCTAGGTCTGCAACAGCCTCCTTGTAGCACAGCACCTGCCAGCCAACCCTTTAATTCTAATCAATTTACTCTTGCGCGAGACCCCCAACCCCTCGTGCGAACGTATCCTCGTGAGCGCGACCGAACCTCAAGACCTCACCCCCTAAAGCCCTGCTTGCTACCGATGCCCCTGCCGCACCCCGCGGCCGCCACTCGAACGATCCTCTGCTACATCCGATAACGGAACGCCGTTATTCGACCGTCCGGGACTCTCCCGGTAACCGGCTAAATAATTAGCGTAGGGAGATTAATCGCCGGGAGTTAAGTCGAGGCTGCGCGTTAACGACCCTCCCGTGACCCACACCTGTGCACCAGCGGGACCGAGAATGTCCAACTTTAGGGGCTTTAGTTTCTCGTAATTCAAAAACTCGAACGGGGTAAATAAGTCCAGGATCGATTCATGCTCGAATCACCCCTGATAAATTGCCTCTCTTGAAGGATTGCGAGTGAACGCAATTAAAAGAAAAAAAACTCGTCCTTGCGACCATTACTTTGCTCAAACACACGCCGCCTTTTTGCGGGCGTGTCTTTCAAAAGCGGCAATTTGTCAGGGGTAGTTCGAACATGTATCGCCAATTTATTCCCCGAAGCACTTACACGTTCAAGACACCTTTTACAAAGCGCGCGAAAAACCGAGCAAGGACGGTGCATTCATTATTACGTACATGTGGTATCTATTACGCCAAGTTTACGGGCAAAAATAACTGCGGAACTTCGTACTGGGTCGCGAAGGGCTAATGATGAACGTAAGTTAGAGCAGCATATGTGGATGGTATGAATAATTCGATCGATCCGGATCCCAACGCGATGGCTGAAGTTTACGCGTGCTACGTTTGCAGGAGTTCGGCGGTGCTTGCATAATTTAGTTAATGGCTCGTAGACTAATGGTTAAAGTCCATGCTTAAGCATCGTACCAAGAACCCTTCCCCCGAAGAATTCGCCTCGGGATTTCGTATAGTTGCCTTCTCACGTTCCAATTTACGGCGTCCCGTTTACGTTATTTTCGCTATTAAACGCCGACAGCGCGCGCAAAAATTTGGTGGCCGTGAACGAATGTTTTTTCAATACATGAAATAATAATGATGATTTCTCAACGGAATAGTTCTAAATAATGCACAACAAGGTCGGCTTTGCTACGGTACAGCGATAAAGACGTGGGAATAAATAAACGAGCGAAATAATCGGTATTAAATATAGAGGAAAGCCCTCTATTATGAAATAAGTTTCTAATATGAGACAGCGGGTTTTCAACACCCAAATTCAATCGCAAGTCCTTTTTCGCAGTGTTCTAACAGTGAACTTTCCACTAAACAGATCTCGCTCCAAGGACAATAAATTCATGATGGAATCAACGATGCCTATTAATTTAACAGAAATCCCGCTATCCCATAATAGGATCCCATCTCATAATGGAGGACTTTCCTCTAATATTACATCGCATTGAATAAAAATTAACGGAATGGCCCTGCAATCAGCTAAAGACATCTGCACCTGGGAAGGAGGGTACAGTAAAACAGGGACGACTAAAAGAAGGCATAACCGGGACAAGAATTTCTAAATAAAAATATGCACACCGCCCACGTTCGCTAATGTAATACGTCAATGGTATGTACATTACGGAAACGGCGATAAATCTGTCTCGCGAGCGAGGCGAGAGCGCCGCGTACGATGTGTCACCCGGGAGAAAGTGCAAAAATACATCTCCTTTTATCGTCGCCGATATATCGGCCGTGTTGTACGGCCGCGGCGGTGATAAAGCTGTCTCAAATAAATCGGGAACGTCGGCCTGATTACACATCGTTCCGCGGGACTGGCAGAGAGTAAGCGCGGCTTAACGACAGATCTCCGATCCGATCGCGGGCGCGGCACAATCGTCCCATCCGATCACTTTCCTTTTTCTCCTTATGCACGCTGACGCGCATTCGCGATGCCTGATCGAGTGGCGGGGGATTCCGGCCGACGGCGAAGGAGTAGACGGGAGGCACACGATTTATTTATGTCGGTGATTGGGAGAATCGGGGAACCGAGGGCTTCTCCTTCGCATTAATACCGGAGGGCCCTTCCGTACGACGGCTTCCGTTCCTGTGATTCTGACGCGATTCGCACGAAGGGAGGCTCGGCGCTTCTCGAATTCGCGAGGATTCGTTTCACTTTACACGTTCCCGCGGCGGAGACACAAGCGGGGAAATATCTTTTTTTTTTTACACGACACTTTACGCGCGGCACGAAATGCGCGTACAACGATTTGTTATATGTCACTCACATAAAGACGGCAAGTAGCGTAAGAGTCTGCGTTAACGCTTCAATTCACGTTTTGTAATCCTGTTTGGTAACCTGACGAATATCTCGAACAGAAGAACGTGAACCTGTCGGCATTTCTCAAACTCGTTATAATAAGCGACGCGTGCACGTGAAACAAGTTTATTACCCTTTAAGAGTTTCTAAGCAGTCCCGACACCCCGAGGAGGGGCTGCTCTCGAGGTCTTAAGTTCTTGACACTTTAACCTGTCGAGAAAAAGTACCTTAATTTTCCTCCGGAATTCGCCGAAGCTGAAATTTGCCGTCCATTCGCGTCAAATTACACGCTTACGGCTGGTGTTGCAAGCCATTCTTTTGCAAATTGTATATCGCTTACCGAAAATATCTAATTGCAGTAGGCGCTTACTCTCTAAACACCGATTAGTGAATTATCACTGAAAACAGTAAACAGTCAGTGATATACAGTTACAGAGGAGAGTCCCCTATTATGAGATAGGCTCCTAATATGAGACAGCGGGGGGTTTCTGTTAAATTACTAAGCATCGTCTTGTTGATTCCACCATGAATTTATTGCCCTTGGAGTGAAATCTATTTAGTAGAAAATTCATTGTTAGATCGTGTGATCGTTGCAAAAGGAGCTTTGTGATTGAATTTGGGTGTTAACCTGCTGTCTCACGCAAATCAGTGACCAATCATTGTTTTCAGTGGTAACTCACTGATTGACGTTCAGAGAGTAATATTTATAATAGCAATTTGTAAAGATTACCATAAATAAGTAATAATAAATATTTAGCGATGTACGTATTTTTCTTAAAGATTGTTAATAAGGAGATAATTATCCTTGTGACAGCATAACGATCTGCCAAATGGTGCCTAATGAAAACTGTCGGCGAAAATTGCATTAAACGCGATTAATAACGAATGAGCAATCGATTGTAAACGAGAATACTTGATTTGGTGCTCGTGATAATTATATCGCAGACACGCTGGGTCCCTAACATTAACGGTCCTCGAAATCGGTCGTCTGCCATCCGAAATAACTCCAAGTTCAACAATGTGTTCTATACTCACACTTGTGGATACTTGTGCGTCGATCGTCGTGTCGCATAATTGGTCTCGTCTCTCCCGTTGGATGGCAACTAAAACAAAAGCATGAAGGGGAATAAGAGACGACGAGAACACGCGAGTTAATAAAGTCGCGCGAGTGTGCTCTTAATTCGCGCAAAACTACTTAATAAAGCAAATGAATGCGTGGCTCTTTTAACTGTTTGACGGGCAAAACGTGAAAGACGGGGAAGTCGCGATTAATCCGCGAAGAGCAAACTGGGGTGGCGACGGTGGTGTGGAGGGCAGCGGGAGGAAAAAGAGTAAAAACATGGACATAGGAGCGCGCGAGGGGTAGTCGATCTTTTTCTCGGGGGTGGATCTCACCGACATGCGCGACACAACGATGACGACGATGACGACGACGCCGACGACGACGCCGACGCCGACGCCGACGCCGACGACGGCGACGACGACGACGACGACGGGTCGAGTGGTTTTCAAGCTAATAAAAAAATTACCCCGCCGCATGAAACCCGACGACGTATAAAACGTCGCTGAGTACGACTCACCCTCCCGTCGTCACTCCCGTCGTTGCCGTTGTCGCTGTTGCTGCTGTTGCTGTTCTGACTCGCCCACCCCCCGCGCAAAAAAAAGGGAAGAAATGCATGGAGTCGACACCCTTTCGGTCCGCTTTTATTTATTTAGACGAAGAGTTAGACTGCATTCATTCTTTTGCTAGACTACTATCTCGTTTCTTTGCGTTGGAATACCTTTTCAGGAGACATGAACAACCAAGTTGTAAAGAAATCAATTTTTATTTATTGATAGCAACGAATTGCTTGGGAAATATTTAAAACAAATACCGTGGGTGCAGTATAATTTCATAACACTTGTAAAAAATAATAATTGTTAAAAGCAATTTGTAGAGAATTAAGATGGCAATTAAACACGAGAATTATCGCCAATTTTTCAACTTCTTAATCAACTGGTAAATGTTATTTGTATATGTATTTCTTAGAAACACGTCCGTAAAAATTGAATTTAATAATATTACTTTAAAAATGTGTCCCTGATTTTTTTATATAGAGAGAAAGAAACGTGTGAAAAATGGAATGTATTTTTCGGATATTAATCAGCGAATTCTTCGAAGTAAACGCAAACAACTGATATTTGTAAGTAAGAAAGGTCAATATTCAAATCTTTTTCCTCTCCTGGCTGTTAAATTGGCAATAGTGCCAAGCGAAGCGACTTTTACGCTATACAAACAATACTGAAATTTGTATAAATCGGCAGTAAAAAGTTGCAGTCCGTTACAATATCATTACGAGTCTGCCTTATCTTAATTAACTTATTGTTAGCTTCGTTCATCATGCGCTTAATTTAATTCTCTTTATATCAATCATTGTCCAATTGATATTTTTGATATAAAGGATTAAATGTACTGTCTTTAATGGATAAGCTAAGATACGCGTATTAATAATTAATGCTCACATTTATTTGTAATTCCGACTAAACAGAAAGCGTTAATTAAGAAATCTTCAAGTCGTGGAACAAACTAGAAAACGAAGGGAAGAAAAATCACCCAGATGGATAAGTGAGCTTTTCTTCTGAGCTACAACTTCTAAGTACAACCTCGTTGCTAATTAAAAGTCGTTCACGTGTCTTTGCAGGCCACGTTTACAAAAAAACTAGACAAGATTTTTTTTAAATTACGTCTGTCCTCCTTGCAACAGTCTTTGCATCCCGTTCCTCATTTTTCTTCGTTTTGTTTCTGCACATTCTCTTCATCTCACTCTCTCTCTATTTTTCCTCCCCGATATTTCCGCACTCTACCCTTCTCCCTCTCTCAATCATGCCGTTCAGGTATTCCTACTCGCTTTCTTCAGCTCCTTGGCACGGCGCTGGCAGGTCGGCTTAATTATCGTTCAAGTGTTCTTTAAAGAGTGAATTACACGCTCGATATTTACCGCGAGCTTTTCACTTTCGTCGCGTCGCTTTCTTTCCCCGTTTCGCTCCGCGGTTGCGCTTCCTGATGTATTCAAGGAATAAAAGAGACAGTGAATGGAAGAAGCGAGTTGTTCACTAACGTCATTTCTTTTACACCCTGCAGAGCTTTTTGTACATCTATAACTTTTTATCATGTTTGCGTTGCGTAACGGCTTTAGCATTCTTCTTTCGGCTTTTGGCCCTGTTTTCGCGTGTGTATTTTTCTTATATTGGACAAAGAAACGGGATCAATTTCACAAATATTATCGAGTTATTTTTTCTAATAAATGACAGAAATTTCTTGTTCTTCATTGTAATAATAAATTCTGAAAGTTCTTTTTTTCATTAACAGTTTTCGAATTAAACATTTTGCAAATTAAGTTTTTAAACTGTAACTAATGACAGTTTTTCACTTAAAATTAAATGAAACTTTATCTCTTCCAAAGTATTTTAATGCAATCTTCTATCTACAGTTAATTTTTCACATTTCTCAATTCTTGTAAAAAATAAAGATTTTTTACATATTTACATTGTAGACTTTACATATACGTAGATATGTTCTGATATACAGATATTCTCCATATATGTATTTATATGGAGAATACCTTTGTATAAATATATTTATATTTTACATTTCTATGTATCTTGTGTGAGTTGAAGACAGGAAAAGTCTGGAAAGGAAGATCTATTTGAACTGTGTCTAGAAGACTGCAAGAATAGCGATTTGTATCAGAAAAAGAATTTTCTTAGTAAGACTAACAAGTTAAGAAAGACAGTTCTCCAAAGAGAATTCTTTTATCATTTCCCCTGTAACGTTATACCGTTAAATAAAATAACGAGGAAGAGGAGAAGAAACTATTCAAAAATTCAATATTTTTACACCAACGACAAATTATTGTGCTTACAATTTGTACATTCTTATAAGAACGCCGACAATTTCATTACTATTCTACAAAACATAAACAACAATTAATTAATTTTGTTAATATTAATTGTAATTTAATTCGGAGGCAAGTCGAAATAAAGAAATTCTCAACAATTAATCAATGGGAAAGAGATAGTTTTTAACTTTTTTTTAACATAATTTTACATATATATTTTACTCTTTTCTTAAACACAACAGGAGAAAGGTGCGTAAGGAGGCGCAAGCGCAAAGCGTGGCTAGGCAAAAAAAAATCGACGCTCATTACCGCTCGTTTCGAGCCACGAGGCGGGAAAATGCGGGCGTCTCGGGGTACTTAAACATCGCGTTTTCTATGCTCGAAACGCGAGGCAAGTTGCACTTTCATCTTGAGCTCAATTCAAAGTAGAAAGGAGCCGACTCGTGATGTTCATTCTTTACGCAGAATTACGGAAAAATTCATGTCACTTGTTTACTCAGCAAAGTACGCTTTCTCTCCTTCTATTTCATAATAAGATAGAATTAATGTCTATTATATTTTTATAATATGTACTTATTAAGCTCTGGAATATATCTCTGCCGCTCTTAATAATGAATAACAAGTATATAAAAAATAATAACTATAAATATAATGTCAGCTTTATAAAATAATTTTTATATTTATAGCAATACTGGGGTCGTTTCATCAGCTAAAACACATTTTATTGTCAAGTGTTAAAATAATTCTTTGTTAAAATAGTGGCAATAATCTTCTTTGAAATAATCATATTATATTAGAAGTTGATTACATAAAATGAGACGATCTCTAAAACATGGAAAAATCACGTGTACGGTAAAAGACATTGGTATATTTAATACTCGCAATCAACAGTCGAAATCCCATCCTCGTAGACTTTCGGCAGTATGCTTTTAATGTGCTTTATTTCGAATACCTCTTCACCTCGAAAATAAAGCAGTTGCTGTGTAGGAATCGGGCGAACTTCCAATTCCCTCTCCTTCCTTTAACAGCGACGGATACGAGTCAGTCCCTTGGTTCTTCGTATTTTCTTCCTCCCCCATTCGATTTTCCACCATTTCCCGATCGTCCGTTTCCCCCTCATCTCGTCCATTTCCATCAGTCTCCAGTGACGTTTATACTTTAGAGAACGGACCCGGGGGCTGTACGGGGCCGAGTTAAGGGGGTGGTCGTGATCGAGTGGGTGCCAGAGACGGGAGCGAGAAAAGATGCGGGAGAAATAGGGAGGAAGAGAAGGAGGAGGAGAAGGTGGCAAGGAAAACGGAGTAGAGGAAGGAGAAGTAAAAAGGGGGAGTACGAGAAAAGGGGGTGGTAACGGCCACCACGGTCGGGAGCGAAGCAACCCTCGAGAAGGGTCTCCCTCTGATATATTGCCTCACCCGCAACCCTCACGCGCCCTAAACCATCCCTTATAGCCGCCATCTTGAAGGACTCCCCTTACCTGCTCTATTTCTCTCTCTGTCTCCTTCTCACCCTTTCTATCGCGCTCACCCCTGAGGTTCTACTCCTTCTCATCCCCGGACTGCGGCCTGCACTCACCCGCCCACCTACGATCGAAAATCCCGTTAGACTTATACGGGCTTAGCCCGTCCATTTTGACGACGGGCTGCGTGCCACCCTTCACCAGCCACCCTCCGGTTCTTACGGAATTCCGTAGGGCTTTTTTTTCCTCGCTGTCGAAGCATCCGCTGCTGTTTTCCAAATACGCCAAATATTTCGTGGGGTTACATTTCACATCGTGGTTGTATAGAGTTCTTTTTTTTTCAACGAGGATACGGCCATCCGATGTTTCGTTGTCAATTAAAAATTTTAATTAATAGTTTACGTGTTAATCCATGATATTTCTACCGGTACGTTTAATTTATTGTTAGTGCAAGCGAATAGAAAAGGGATTAACTTCACCAAGTTTACAAAGATTAATCAATTTTTTATCAATCTTTTATGTATTATAAATGTTGTAACTATTAATTTGCGGGAATGCTAAATCGTAACGAAAGATAGAGACCATTTTTTTAAAGGTGTCATTATAATAGTAGAGGAAAGCCCTCTATTATGAGACAGAATTCTAATGTCAGATAGTAGGTTTTCAACGTCCAAATGCAACAAATTTCTTTACGCAACGATTACACGATCTAACAATCAATTTTCCACTAAACAGATTTCACTCCAAGGGCAATAAATTCATGGTGGAACCAACAGATGATGCCTATTAATTTAGCAGAAACTCCGCTATTTCATATTAGGTGTCTGTCTCATAATAGGAGACTTTCCTCTATTAACAATGTACACGGAAACACGCCAGAAATTGGAAAGCAATTTCTGTGCTATATATTTTATATTACCATCACATTCTCGTTACCCAAGTTGACTGTTACCTCTAATTTCACATTGTTTTACTTATGGTGAACGCGCAATGAAAAGCAATTTGAAAGATAACGCGCAGAATTCCTCGCGCTATTTTACTTTGCCTTTAAACCGCGTTTAATGTTACACGAAACAGTCGTTGTATTTTGCAACGCCGCCCGACGTTTAGTGCCCGATTTTTAGCCCCACGCCAAAGATACGACCATTATTCACGAGTACCTCCACGAGTAGTCTGAATATGTTGCACAGTCAATGTACAAGAGCTCCATTTTGATTGCGCCGGGGGCCACCCCGAGTCACCCCTACACTCATCGCCGCGAGGATTCATGAGATCTCGCGCGCGCAGAATGGGTGGGTGTTTCCGGTTTATTCCCGGAATTCCGCTACGAAGGGTGGTTGCGCCAGCGGCACCCCGTGAGGAATCCCTCTTATGACCGCGCGGGGCCCGTCGGTCCATGTAGCAATTGTATAAGGGCGAACTGCATTTTTCGGAGGCCTCGCGTGTTCGCGGCGAGCTTTCACCCTCCCGGCGGCCCCACGAGGGGTGCACTTCGCATTCTAGTACATTGTCGTGGGATTTGATTATGCAAAGCGGCAGTCTCCTTCTTACCCCGTTTCCACTTTTTCTCTCGATACGTTTTACCGTATCTCGTTTTACGCTGCCATTCATGCTAGATGATGGTAACTTCTTCGCTCTATCATTCTCGTTCATTAATAATAATGGATCTTACTCAACTTTTAATAGTGAAAATAAATCTGACAATTTCATCAACGTCGTCTCTGATAGCTCAACACCGGAGAAATATTTAGATCGTTCTATTCATTCATTTCAGCAGTCAGATCTTGCGACAATGTCACATGCGCAAATGAATATTGATTTTCATCATGTAACAATTTTTTTATATATTTGTTTGATTACCAGGTTACTTATATATTTATATATACACATACTAAAAATAATAATAATTTAAAAATCGATGCGTAATAATAAAAAAATAATGTGTGCTCACTTTTTTGGCTTTACTTTGTAGCGACAGACGAGACTCACTTCTTTCTGTAATTTTCGCAGCTTGATATAACGACGCGGCAAACACCCGCCGTCATTTTAAAAGCGCGGCTGTACACTCTATCGCGGCAAATTCTCGTCGCAATCATAAATCTTGCCGGGCTCGCGACGAGGTACTAAACAAAGCGTCTTTCCGACATCATATTATTCAGGAGTAACGACCGGCGCTTCGAAGTATCGTCGAGGAGATATTTCATCTTTCGACGTTTCCTCTTCGCGCCTGTCCGCCCGAAGATCGCTCCGGTCCGGCCGGAAATGGACTTCCCTCTCCAGCGTTCGGTCATTACTTCCGGCAGGACGAAAGTCGATTTCCATAACGGCGCCGGTGTCTCCGCAAGGCTATATTCCGGCAAGAATTTCTGTATGCTGGCGGAGACACACCGCTATATTTAAAGTAAACTAGACTTAATGCTCTCAATTAGGCGCTATATTTGCTCCTGAGTCGCCAATATAGTTCGTGAAATTCATAAAAAGGTGATGAGGACATTCAGCACGAGATACAAATGAGCGTCACACATAAATTTATCCTAAATGCACGAACTCTCTGGTAATTTACCAATTACCAAACATAGAAATAGACACAAGAAAGCCTCGTACATATATGATACATATAAATCGTACATACATGATACAACATATAAATGCGTGCAGACTTTTTTCCGCTGGCTCTGATCGTGGCACTATCAAAGATATTATTTCGCATTCGCCACGTCCCCTTCTTCATTTTTGTTACGCAAAATCGATCGAAGCCCTCTGAGGTAACCGGTAAACCTCGAGCCTAGGTACTAGGTGGCACGTCACTAGATTTGCATACTGTCGTTTCTCGATTGTCGCGGATAGCGCACTATCGGAAACTGCACGCGAAAGAACGAGAAATAAAAAAAGGAAAGGGGTGGATAAAGCTCAAGAGACGGGAGAATTGATAAAACAGCGAACAAAATGGAATATCTACACTCGAACAAAATTTCTTTGAATTTAAACACACGTTCTTTGAATTTTGACCGTACCAGACTTTTATTTAACTTCAAAGAAATAATCTCTTTACGTTAACCAAAATTTTATTTGATTTAATTTTTGCGAGATTTTTACATTCGACATTTACAACTATTTTTACATCGAGTATCGAGTTTCAGGTCGAATTATTTGCTTCCTATGTTATTCTCCATTAAAATGTTAAATAAATCTATTGTATATTATCATCGTCATTAAAATTTTGCTTGTTACTTGCACTTGCATATTTTTATCTAAAATTCTTCTGAGATTGGCCGGACTTGCATAAAATATGCTCAACTTCGTCTACCGCAACGTCGTAAAACAAAATTGCGATCACACTTTATTGAAGCTTTCGGAAATGAAAATTGTCGCGTGCGTAACATTGAGCAACGGCATATTATCGCAACGTAATTCGTGAATTCACGGCATCCGGGGCTTAATCCGGATCCACCCTTGGATACATCGACGAATTTGAATTCTATTATCGAATCCCAATTGTTGCAGATCGTACGCAAATGCAGCGTCGAAAAACGTGCGCTAGGCAAATGAGGAAAACAGAGAGGGGGGAAAGAAAGCTACAGCGAGCGGAGAGAGAAAGAGGGAGGGAAACCGAGAAAGGCGGCAACGAGAGAATGGAAAAGGCGATGTATATAATTTGGGTCCCCGATGGCAGCTGCGTGGGTCCCGATATGCAAAAAAGGGGTTGCCGCACGGAATTAGAATATCCTCGCGGTCTCATTTGAATTTCAATCTCGACGGCGTGGCGCGCGGACACTTTTCGGCGCGGTGCTCTCACCCCTTGGGGGCCCCCGGGCCGCGGGTTATCTGCCTGCCTGCCTAGGACGTCCTCAGGTAAGAGATGGAAAGGGTTGCGAGATCGTGCGGCAGCGGAGTGAGGAGAGATCGAAAAAAATAAGAGCGCGCGAGGAGCCGTGTGCCCTATTAAAAATCGGGCGCGTCTACCTGGCATGTAGAAATACCGGGTTACGACGAGAGTGCGCGAACGCACCTCATTAGAGTCGCGCTAAACGTTAAATCCGGCGCACCAAGGGTGTTTCCCCCCCTCCTATTGCTCTGTTGGATAACCGACGGATTTCCCGCTTCATTCCTGACGCGGAATTGCGCCATGTATCGCTTCATTGAGATCAAAATGACGATCAGAGACAACTTTCTCGATTCATCCGCCTCCGTGTCACGATTTTCAGACCTCAAAAAACGTTAAACAAACGCGTTTTCGTTTTAAATTCTTTTGTTCCGTAACCAATTTGAGTGTCAGACAGCAAAATTTCTCGATATAATCGATGTTTCTTTTTTCGGAAACCGCGCATTACGTGTAAAAAATTCGAGGAATTTTCCTTGGTTCTTCGAGACCGAGATTTTTCGTGATATCTACGAGTATATGCGTCTTAGAATCATTGCCTATCAAATTGTACGATCCATTTTCGCCGGTTATGGCACTTCCCTTACACTTATCTTCCCTTATCTTCCCTCGTTATTTATTGACAAACATCATCGCGAGATAAACGGATTGGACTTGGCGCGGGTCCGCAAAGAGAGTGATCTCAAATTTATGCAAATCGATCACACACGGAAACCTTTATCGCAGATATCGCGACACTCCGTATCTGAAATAACTTTCGACCTCGCCGTAACGCGTCCGAATCCTGAATACCTCTTATACCAATACCGCGCCGCCAGCCCCTGCTACAGGATACTCAAAGAGCCCTACGTCACATCGGAGGGCGTTAAAGAAACGAGGTCACGTGGGGGATCTCCGTCGTCGAGTGCTTCACATCAAAAGTTTACGGCGCCCTGTAACGGACGAGCGTGCACCATCGCCGGTGCATTTTGTTATCCATATCTCGTAGCATGCACGCGCAACCAGACGGAAGGAGCGGACGACGGGGAAGAGGGGGGGAGAGGGGGGAGGGGAGGTAGTCGCCGGAGGGCGAAACGGGGAGAAAAAGACCGGAGTAAGATGGGAAGCCATAGCCCCGGGCCTTTCCTTCTGTACGGAGGGAAGGCTTCTATACGTACTTCCGAGGCGTACAGTCGGTGGTAAAGTGTAAACCACTCCCTTGCAAAATCATTCCGCTTTCGTTTGTTTACATTTTCGATACGATCGGCGAGCTAAATTGAGTACCCGGACTTGAGACGAATTGAGACGAAATAACCGTCGGAGGGAATAAAAAGTGTTAGAAGAATTATTAATATTAAGTATAGTGAGGATGAAATATCATATATGTTTCTCCATCATTTTCATCTTTCTGCACTCGTATTGTTACAAAAGAATAACACAACGGGATTTTTTAATTTAGTTTTAATCGAGATATTGAAATACCCGGTAAAAAATGTTTCATGCGCGAGCACGCATAAATATATGGTATTATATAAAATTATACGCGAAATATGTCCGTACATATTTTTGTTTATCGGAAAAATTGTTACACCGGAAACACCATTTAATTGGTTTATCCGATGACAATTTTTCTCACTGTACTCACGTTCACGCATGAGAAAATTTTTTACCGGGTATCCAGTGATAAAACATTTAGAGAAAACATTTACCCGCATATGTTTGGCGATAGCATTATTTGTCTTGCGACTCGGTAGGCTGTGAATTTCGAAAATGCGCGGAATGATAAAAGTAGAAGACATTTCCTATATTTGAAGCCATTGCATCGTGGGGCACTCTTATTTTCTCTGGTAGAACCAATGACTTGGGTTGGCTGCTCGATGAGGGTGAATTCAAGAAGTATATCGATATGCGTGCTACGCATATGTCGTAAGGGAAATGTGTCAAAGGAGGAGGAAACTCGGAAAGGAAGAGCTTTCGTCGTACTTTAGCCTCGGGTTTTTCTTGACGCAAGAAATATTGCGCGTACGTTTGAGAAATCGTCGAGTATACGAATGTGTTTGCGCGTTCATCGCGTGAGCCCGGTTAATTCAACGTGCAAGCTCCATTAGTATTAAATGAGATTTTGCACTTTGCAGATGTATCTGTGATTGTCGTAGCGTAGAGAATTTCGCCAGACTCGTCCCGAGACGTTGGATTTTGTAGCGTGCATTAAAGGCGGCGCGAGCGAAATTAAACGAGCGAAACATGCGTACGAGTTCGCGTGAGTCGACAACGATTTTCAATAAGTTTTTCGAAAGCCTTTCGAGTCCCGCCGTCAGAGGCTATTGAACTATGTCGTCGGCTTTACATTGAAATAATTGCCAATTTTCTGATGCCGGAACGCTCGCTCAATGAGAAAAGACAGACACTAATGAGGCATTCTATCAACGAAGTTTTCCGTAAAATATATACCGTGATCTCTAAAAATATACAACAAGTATATAACTATTTTTCGAGCTTGAAATCAAGTTTAGGACTTTTTGAATAAAGAATGGTAGGTCGAGTCGTCATAGAGGTGGCTCCAAGACATGCCTCCGAGACGTCCGATTGTCGCGCCCGCCGTTATCCCGAATTCCTCGGGGGCGCGGGAGGAAGGGGTGAAAATTTCTCTTCTCCCTCGGCCCGGATTCCTGGCGGTAGCTGTACGAGGCAGCGACGTCGAGTCCGTCAAGTAACTCGCTCGTAAAGCCACCCTCGCTCACGCCGCCACCCCCGCCCCTCCACCCCCCCCGCCTCGTCCCCTGGAGCTCTCGTGTGTGGACCGCGCGAGTTTACCGTCAACGAGGACAGGGCGACATCGGCGACGTCGCTCCTACTCGGGAAACTTTAGTCCCGGATGCGCCTCCCGTTCACGTTCGCGGCTGCATGTCGAGCGAGCGTTCCCGTGGCTGCACGCCTGGAAAGTTTTGCTCCGTACACCCCCTCTGCGAACCACCACCGCTTCACCCCCTCGCCCGTTCCTCACAGAGACCGCCCTTATCCCCGGCCCCCTCCTTCCGTTGCCCCGGGGATTTTGGTTAGAATATTGAATCTCGCAGAGTGGAGGCGCTGTAACGAGAGCACGAACGCCACAACCCGGGCAACGTCGTCGTCAACATCGTACCCCGGTCGGCCGGGGCACCGTTGCTGAATAAAATCACCCGCCACCGTGTAGATGCATGGCTCGGAAAAAGGCGATGCATGAATTTACTCGGCCTTTTCAGTATTAAACACGCCGTAGCGTGCGAAAAGTTGGCATTTTTTCCCCCCTACAAGAAAGTTAAAAAATTTCTACATTCGAAAGAATAACAGGTATTCGGATAACGGGGTGTAGATTGTATCTGGCATGATTGCCAATTACTATTCGCGCGAAGTCTCACGTACGTAATCGTACGATCCATTGTAATAATTCCCAGCATTCTCATCTCACGATGCTGCAACGAAACTTGCGCCATGTTTACAGGCAACTGTGTTTTAGTACAGCGGTTGCGAAAAGTTAATACGCTTTCGTGTAAGTTAAAAGGAACAGTCTAATATTTATGATGCAATGAAGCTCCGTTTTGTATAAATATAACATTGTATTTGCAAAGGTATGTAAATTTTATTTCGTACACGTTCCCGATAAAACACCAGCGACCATTACGTCGGGAATGCAAAGAAAATGAGGTGTATGCAGCGTCTCGCGAGAAAGTTTTTGTTGGAATATCCGCGATACAAAAGAAATATCCACGGATGCATTAAATAACGTGAAAATGAAATGGGAAGAATATCGAGCAACCGAGGAAACGAATTTCCTTTTAATTGGTCGACGCCCAACGGAGGTAAAATCCGCTGGCGACTCATGATGTACGAGGGTCAGGCCATGTTTCCGCCTGTTTTGACCACCGAAGGGGCCCGAGGCTGGGCCGCACGCCCAGGGTCAAGGGATGATCCGACGCGGGGCAACCCGGTCGCGCCCCGAAATTTCGCGCGAAAAGGGTTGCTAGCACGCGCCCGGCCCATTTCGGCGGTCTGGTCCGAGCCTGGGCCTACGATCGCGTCGCGCACCGGTCAGAGAAGTCCAAATTATCGGAGTGTCCAGCAGGGGTATGGCGCGTCCAGGTAGACAACCGGGACAATCGGAGGACGACACGGACGGCCGAAATGTAGGTCATCGTGAAACGTACTAACGTTTTCAACGATCTTGTAGGGATCAGATAGCGGCGTCGAGTATGTGGACGGACGGGCACCTGCGGGTCATTTTCGGCGAAACTGGATCGGCCGTGGATGCTTTTCAAAGCGGCACGTGGGGAACCGTTGGTCGCGGTCGGCAAAGGTTGCCTTTTTCTAACTTACAATCAGTCCCATTGCCGAGACTGGCCGTCCACTTTTTCAAGCTAATACATTTTTCCTAGTAGCCACTTTCACTGTGCGCACAATCCGTTTTATATTTCGAGAATGAAGATCTTTCTTCAGCAAGGATAAGTGAGCTCTGTTAGCAAAATCTTCGAAGGGGCATTATTCCACAAACTATATAAATGATTGTCTTTCTAATGGCTTTTCAAATACTTTTTGTTTGACTTCAATTATCTACATTTTTATCGGAAGCAAAAGTTACGTAAAAATAAATAAAAAGACTTTGCGATTCACGCTCGTTCGATTCTAATTTACAGTTCAAGAGTACTTTTGCTAAAATAATATTTCGTTATTTCTGCCATCTCAGACCCCCGTTGGCAGTATCTGAGAGACAACCGACGGTAATGCAATAAAACGAGCAAGTGGCGACGTATTCGCACGCTCAAGCGGGCGTACACGTACACACATTCGCGCCCGTGTATAAAAATATATCGATAGCCAGCTATATCGACGGCAAAATAAGGGATCGCCGTGGGAGGGTGGTTACACGAGGGATGCCTCGCGAAGCCATAGACGTTTGGCTCCGTCCGTCCGCCCCCCCCTCGTCCTCCACCTCCTTCCCGGTCGCCAGCCCTCGATATTAAAAATTTCAATATCCTAGCCCCAGGGGTGGAAAACACATAATGTATTCAGGTGACGTCCCGGCCATTCTATCGGCGAGAAAAACGTACAGTTTTCGAGGAATCGAACTCACCCTCTCCCGCCTCCCTCTGGCTGCTCGGCAGACTTCGGCATCCCACCACCGTCACCCCCATGTCCGCTCTCGTTTCCCTTATACGTCTACGTGATAACCCTCCCTCCCCCCTCCCTCCCTTGATGACGACGCGAGGCTTCTTTGTTTCTTTCTGTCCCCGCGCAGCACATGGGATATTTCCACTCATCTGGGGATCTCGCGCGTTTTACAGAGCGTCTCTTTCGGAGAAAATCTGCCCGGCCTATACATACAAAGTGACGACAGCACGAGATTTTTATGTAATTCGATAAGTATAACATTTCCGAATGAACTCGAAATGATCCTTGGGAAAATATCACGAGGTCTAAATATTACATTTGAGATTTTTATATTCACAGTAATTCCTAATGGAATATCTGCCATAATATTTGAACACCTTTAAACAAGATCAGCATACCAATACGTCAAGAAGTAACATCTCAAATATAATTGCACGATTCATCATCGAGAGAAATTAAGTGTCTTTTTATCAAGTCGAGGTAGAATAAAATATTCATATTAATCTTAAAAATTCACCCTCTTGTACAAAATGAGCCATTAGCGCGTCAAGTAGCTTTGCAAATCCGCCCGGAATAGATATTTCGAAATGCATTTTACATTTGTGTCTTGCTATGATATAAAAATTCTGCGCCGAGCCCGATCAGATGAGAGGCTATCGCTACTTCTCTACAGAGCGAGAGTAGTTTCTTGCCGAGGGACCGACTCTTCGCGCGCAAAAGGAATTCGATCATCGCGATCGTCGAGCAGCTTCCTGCCGATAGAATGGCGCTTCCAGGAAAGATACGATTTCGCTCAGTCGTTTCAGTCGCGCGTCCCATCGAGCGTATACATGGCTGAAGTATCGGTGGACCCCGCGGGATCGGGGGCTGAGAGCAGAGAAATTGGTAGAAAGTGAGTCTTCGGAATCAACCCCTGGCGCAAGAAGGTAGGAAGACGAAGGGGTCAGGGGGTTGGGGGCCGAGGAGACCCGAAGGGGGATAACGTAGAACGGCTCGAGCAGTTTGCGGACCGCGGGGTCTAAACAACTTAACGATAAAATTTATAGTTCCGTAGCACGCCTACCCTTAGCCCTCCCTGGGGCCTGGAGGCCGGAGAGGAGGGTCGTCTCCGGCAAAGGACGACCGTGGGCTGAGTGTCGGATGCCAAGGGTGGAAATAAGAGCCAAGACGAGGGTGAGGCGAAGAGGCGGGGAGAAGAGGAAGGTGGGTGGAAGGGACCTCAGCCGTACATAGGAGGTCTCTCGTACAGGACTTTTACCCTGCAGAGTTGCGTCGTAATTTATGGATGCCGTTCCCTTATCCGCAGGATACGAACTCCACTCTCCCCACACGTTTGCTGTCCTTCTATCGATCCTATATACCGCGACGAAACGGGTGTCCGCAAAGTGCCGCTCGGCCAGACTCTCGCGGAAATTCCTGTCGCTCGTGACCTTCTATCGGGTTTCTATTTTTCTTTTCTTGGAACGGGTAGGGACGATAGCATCGTTGATTCGTATCTATTCCGCACCGATCTTCATCCGATTGCTACGTTACCAATTTTATAACGAGTACCAGTGAAGATGCATCGGAGATGAGGATTTCATTAAAATATGTACAAAAATTAATATTTGCGAAACATACCTGTGAAACTATGATTGAACCGAAATTAGTGGGTGTTTTGATCGGAAGTAAAAATCGATTTAGAATCGGAGTGAGCTGATAATGTTGGATTTATGACAAAAGTTTCTTGATACGCTAAATGATGCGACGGAAACGTTTGCATGTTAAATATTCAAGCGGAATATAAAATACTGCTGAGATATTTCTAGTTTACATAAATTTATCGTTATCAGTTTTATCTAGTAAACAACTTTATCCCTACTGGTACCAGCAGCACTCATGGGTCACCCGTTGCATAGCGAAACACACCCTGTACAGAAATGCTTGGTTTGCCGGCGCGTTGGTGCTCGCCGTACACGTACAGCCGTATGTTTATGCATGTGTGCGTGTACACGTGCATGTGTATGCGCGCTAGTCCACCCTCGAGGGAACATGGTGCGGTAGAGAGGATGAGGAATGTTGGGGTTGAAGAGGTAAGAGAGGGTGGAAGGGGGGCAGCCGGGGGGGGGGGGTTAGAGCTAGAGAACGAGAGAAGATGAGAGGAGGGTGAGAGAGGGCAGAGAGGGCGAGAGCGAGGGCTACATAGGAGAGGGATGGAGTACGTGGAGGCCCGTCTTATATTGATTTCTGTCCACGCCACCCCCGCCGGGCCCCCGCTCCCCCGTAACCTCCGCGCGAGCCGTCCTACGCTCGAACGGGAGGTGGCAGCGTCAGGTGTGGGGGACGAGGGAGGTGGAGAGTCGAAGGAGAGAATAAGAGGGCGAATGAAAGAGAAGAGAGAGGAAGACAGTAAGAGGGAAAGAGAGAGGGAGAGAAGGAGCACAAGAGAACAAGACTGACAGGAGATAGAAGGAAGAGAGGAGCGGAGAGAGGAGGAGAGATAGGACTCGCTCGCCGCACTTTCCACGGGCGGCGGGAGAGGCCCTCGGGGGTGGCACTCTGTCACATTCAACCCCCGACCACCGTCGGCAGCCCCTCATTCAAATAACAGGCACCGCTTCGAAGGATGGATGAGGGGGAAAGGAGGATGTAGGTGGAAGTCGGGTGGATGGTAGCGGTGGATCGGGGGAGGCGGGCCGACGGAGGGTGAGTTTCGTCCGGCCGAAGCACACCTCGATCGATTGGGCTTGTCCAAGGGTGGAAGAGGTATCCCCCCTCCCCCGTATCCCTCCCGTGGCCGTCCTCATCCTCCCCCATGGTACTCTCTTCCTTCGTCGTCCTCCCCCTATCCCTCGACTCACTCACGAAAGCGCCCAACGCGAGTGGCGCACGTATACACGTATACGTGACTCTATGCGCGCGTATATGTGGCATGGCGAGGGGTTGCTATGGCGACCCACCCTCGGCACGGGGGTGAAACGCCATTGGCCGGCGCGGGGGCCTCGACCGATCCCCCCCGCACGTATGCGTGAATGCGTGCATGCATGTATATGTGTCTGGTATGTGTCTGCGTGTGTGTTTTGTGTGTGCGCGCGCGTTCGCTTCCTCTCGCCACTGTCCACGTTGATTTGCTCGTGCTCCCAACAACCCTCTCCGAGGGAGAAAATTCTCGGGGGAAGGCCCTTTCGATGGCCGTTTGTGACAACCTCCGATCTCTCGCATACATTCTTCAATTCCTAATTAAACTGCAGATAAAAGTTTAGAGTTCAGAAAGACTTAAAATATGATAATACAGTGTTTTCTATTTTATTTACAAACATTTAGGCAACATCGTCTTTGTCGTGTCGTTAGTATACAGATAAATAACAACTAATGGAAAATCTAACAAACGAAGTAAATAGGCAACGTAGGTAAAGTCAGACCAGTAGCGATTCAAATGTACGAAAGTTCCAAGTTCTACGTGATATCGCTTATAATTACTATAGTTATTATTTTTACAGAGATTAGTAATAATCGTTTTAATGACGACAGGATCGACAAATGCGTTAGACAAAAGGTCCGCTGGCCCATAATAGTTTCGCTCGTATATTCGGGTGCGAATAAGGAGCCCGGAATACCGGCGGGAAATGATCGCATCGTTTACGCGCGGGAAAAGTGTTGAAGGTCGAAGACTACGTTTTGAAGCATGATTCTGTTTGCCGGCACCACTTTGTTCCTTTTTGCACGAGTAAATGGAGAAACTTTATAAAGTTCTCAGCGGCGGCTAAGTTTTCTCTCGTCGGAAATATCAGGCCGGCTACGGCGGTGAATTTATTTAAAACGGAAGTCGGCAGAAGTGGCGTGCACTTTCCCGAGAAAATCTCTACGGCTACACTATCAACTCTCGTCACCTAATTTCGCTCGTTAAGCGTTTAGAGCTTAAAGTCGCGTGCTTAAAGATTCCCGCTTAAGATCCCGATTAGCCGACTGGGAGATCTTTTTTTATTGCTTAAGCGTTGCGGGGGAGTTTATTTATTGATGCAACGTTTTATGATGCCTCGTTAAGTGAATTCCGGATACGATAAGTTGCCCGTTAAAAAAAGTAGTTATGGAATCATTGTTGATACTGTTATTAACATTATTCTTAATTGTAATTCGTTTACATCAAACGGATGTTTCGTTAATAAAATATAATTTGATTAATATTACATACACTTGAGAAATGTATTGTACTTTTAAATATTGACAATTTCCAACGTGAGTTTCTATTCGGTTGAAAGTTTAATGCGAAGGCAACAGTGACGAACAGAAATAAGTTGAGCTATTTACAATTGTGGTAATTTCTGCAAATAATCTGGATCTAATTAATAGCGTATTGACGAAAAATCATTTTGGGGGATAACTGTCGAAAGCCTAAATAGCGTTGCAGCCTAATCTCAAAATAAATGGATCCAACAAGTTGAAGCAGCAGATGCAAGTTCAATGAAAAAGTTTCGGAAACACGTCGCGGAATTCGCGTGCATTCGCGGGGAGAAAAGCGGATACATGAATTCGCGGTGAGGGAAAACGATAGATCCAACGAGAAAATAAGCCTCGCTAAGTGCACGTGACGCCGCCGCGCGTTGCAGCGGTGAAAGAATGAGAGGGAGGGAGAGGAGACAGGGAGAAAGCGAGAGAGAGAGAGAGAGAGGGGGGGAGGGAGAGAGAACGGGAGGCGCCCGTGGCGAGAAACTGGCGTTGGAAGTCGTAAAATAATTTAACCCACTTTGAGAAGAAAATTAACAGAACGGCGAAAGTCTTTAAGATTCGCCGCGTCTCGGCTCACCCTCCACCTCGCCTGCCACTCCTGCCACCATTTGGTGCCGCCGTCCTTATCCGCCGGCATCCTCGCGCTCTTACTCTCTTATTCATTGAGCAACCGACCCCCGCCTCCCGCCCCAACCCCAACCCCCCGCCCTACTACGCCACTTTCTTCATTGACTCTTTCTTTCCACTACGCGAGCCGTACCGCGCTTCTCTCGCTCGCGCCTCTCTCGTCTCGCTCCCGCACGTCCCGTTCCCTCCCCCCTCCTCGCTCCCTTCCGAGACGGCGCGCTCTTTCTCGCTACTCCTCTGTTTTTTCTCTAATTATGAATGAAAGCGTCGTGAGGCGTGCACGTGAGCACGCAGGGGGCAGCAGGAGGAGCGGGAAAAGTATAGTAGTAGTAGCAGTGGTAGTGGTAGTTCGCCATCCCCGCGGCATCGCGACGAGAAGAGAGTTTGGCGCAGTTAAGCGCCGCAACTGAGACTACGTAACCCTGCTTTGCATACGTATTCCTCTTTTTTTCTTCCGCGTTTTCTTCGCCTTCGGTAAGGCCAAGGATCCCGTCGCCGATGACGACTTAATTGCGACGCGCTCGCGAGAGTTTATTGGTTCAATGCTCAATTCTACATGACGCATGTAGCACGTGTATTATTATTGAATTGAAGATTATTTTTTAACTTTTCTATTTGAAGTAACGAAAGCACTTGAAAAGATATCATTACGAAAATTACATTTTTAAAGCTGTGGAATTAAACAAAATCAATCAGAAATTTTCACAATATTAAAAATATTTAAAATTAATTACAATAAAAGTATGTATTTAGTTGTTAAATTTTCTTATTGTTCGAAAAATACCTCTCCACGTGGACATAACAACTTTTAACGAGTTCACTGCCATTAATATGTATTTTATTGCCAACATAATACTATTTTATTTGCAATTATTTTCTCGCTATTATGAATGAGAGAGTTACCCATTGAAACAGTTGCGAAGAGTCGAACTTTTTTCCTCATTTCGGTAGAGAGAACAAGTACTTATAGGCTAGTAGTATTTTAACTTTCACAATCTATTCTGCCCTGCAAAGTCAGTCGTTGCCCGTTAAACTCTTCTTCCGCAGGAAAACTGCGTTATCATAAAGTTTCGTCCCAGCACCCGCCGTGGAAGGTCCCAATTTAAATGCGGACAGGTCGCTTCTACTCTTAAAATTTAAAACAAGATAAATATCTAGCAAAGCTGCGCAGGACGATCGTCACGATAATTGTTACACATCAAACTAATCGCAAAATATATTCATTTTACAGTAAATGTTACATGTAGGAAACGGCCGTGAAATAAAAGGGTGTCGTCCAAAGATAATTTAGCAAAGCTATTTGGTAATTTTCAGTGATAATATTGACGTGTGCGCCTGCGCCAGAACAATTAGTCTGCGCAAAAAAAATTCGCGTTTCGCCTGCAACGGGTTATATTGCAACAATTAATTCCAGCTGTCGTCCTTCCACGTCGCTTCTACGTCATCCGTGCGCAAATCCTCAAGACTTACGGGAGTCGCCGGAGTGTCGTTTTCCATTATGCAGCTTAAGCCGAAGTGTACCTATGGGGGTCTGTTTCCATCTACTCCTTAACGAATCCTGGGAGCGTGCAGGCAAGACGGCTGTGCACCATCGCGCGAGCATATATGTTTGCACGAGCCGCTACGCTACGCGCACAAATTGCCTCGTCAGTATCAGCCAGCCGCTTTCGCTTTGATAAGACGGCGGCCCCGTTTCGTTTGTCTTAAGCCCGTCTTGCCCGCGGCGAAATTTCAAATTACACCGTGCCCGTCGAGCACGGGGTAAACCGTGACTTATCGCGTTTGCTGTGTATTTGTTGCCAAGTCATAAAGTCTTATCACATGCCACGCTTCACGCTATATTAAAAAACATACGATCGCGCACGCGTGTCATGTGTTAAAAATATCAAATCGCTAACGAATTCGCGAAGTCTTAAGAAACGTGTCAATGATCCGAAGTATTGAATTCGCTCTTATCGCATGCCGCGCTTCGTCGTATAATAAAAACGTGTGATCGCGCACGCGTGTCACGTGTGTTAAAAGTATCAAATACCTGACGAATTCGCGAAACCTTAAGAAACGCGCCGATGAATAAAATTATTAAATTCTCTCGAGTCACAATTCTACGTCAGTCTTGATCACAAATGTGTCACAAGCAGCGGATTATTATCCGGCGACGCATAAGCCTTGCAGAATGCAGGCTGGAGCTGTGTCCCAGCGTGGGATGAACGATTTGTTCGGTGTATCCAGGCGAGTCGGCGCCGCACACGGGGCATAATTAATTCCGGTGCGTTTAAGTGGCACCTCATCGACTAATTAGCGAATTTATCGGGCGACCGCAAATTGCGAGCCGTTCTCGAGGGCGAAATGCGTTTCCAATGATATTAGCTGCCGTATATCGTGCGCGCGAGGGAACGCGGTATGAGTTACCCGGTTAATCCTACGCGGAGACATACGCGAGCTAATTGTCGTTAAACGAAGAATGCCTTTGCGAGGAGACGATGTCGACGGCGATATTGCATTCATAATGGGGAATGCGGCGTTGCGCGCGGCGCCTGGCATTAAACCCGGGGATCGACGATCCCATCACGATCGTATTCTTTGATTTGCTGCTTAAATATGGAATGCGCCCGGCGCAATTAGATTCCGAATGTCGTCGAGTGAGGAAGTATTGAATGCGCCCGGCGCTGAATCCAGAGTGGGAGAAACATAGATCGCTTCGCGGATTTGCGTAAACGACGCTTTATAATCGTTCCGCTCGGAATGCGAGAAAATAGGTACGCGCTGGGAAATATAATTTCTTCGACAATACGAAGAGCCGTTGAAAGTGATGTAGACCTAAACCACGAGGAAATTGGAATAAGCATATTAATTTGATAACTGCGATGAATACTGTATCATATTGTGAACAAACATTATTTTAACGACGACTACCGAAATAGCCGGGGAAAGCCAATATTGTCGTCATCATAATCGTGTAATATCGGCGGCGCATTAGCGTCATCAATAATTTGCTAAAATAATGTTCTTAAATCTCGTTGCAAGTGTGGCTTGAGTTATTTTTAATTGTTTAATATACGGTACTTCGAGAAGACCAGTCTCGATATTTTTGTTAATATCTACTGATATTCGCAAGTTAATATTATATGCGTGAAAGTTAATTGTATTTTGCGCGATGCAATCTCCAAAAACGTGCCTCCACCCCTTGACTCTTCACGTGTAATAGAACGTCTGTTTTAAGCCGATCTCTTTATTCCCCCTCGTATATCGACACTTATGGAGCGAACGACCGCGCTGTTTTCCTGCCCATCTAGCGTACAATTTCCGGTTTCTTCCTTTCGTTCCAGCAAGGCAGTCGGCGGGCAAATGAGCATTAGACGAAGGTGATGCTCTCGTTTATCGACGATCGTCACGAGGGTCGGATAACGTCGTTACTCGTCCTCATCGCCCCACATCCGCACTCGGATCTATATGGCTAATTAAATCCATTGCATCGCCTCGGCATCTCTCTAACTTTCCAATAACAAGCTGGCAATTGCAGTTGCGTCGTCAGCGACAATGTCGGCGACGAATGAAAACGCCGCTGATTAATTTCTCACTCGGAGCTGCCTTGTCGATTAGCTGAATACTTCGCTGTTCAGGCCTTGCTTTCGCGGACTTCTGTGAAACACGTTGCACTTGTCACCGCAATGTCACTTTTGTGACTCTTCATTATGATAATGTTCAAGAAATTTTCCAATTCCAACAAATTTTCGATCGCTTTAAAGTAAAAATATTAGATTAGGCTCCTAATATCGGACGGTGGGGCTTCTGCTAAATTAATAGGCATCATCTGTTGGCTCCACCATGAATTTATTGCCCTTGGAATGAAATCTGTTTAGTGGAAAATTGATTGTTCGATCGAGTAATCGTTGCGAAAAAAGATTTGCGATTGAATTCGGACGAAAACCTACTATCTCATAATAGAAGACTTTTTTCTATATCGTTGACAGTTGCGATTAGACTACTATTAATTTGCTCCAATTAATTAAAGTCAATTAGAGTCAAATAAGCAAGTAGCGTTATATTGCGTCTTGAAGAGAATAGAGAAAGAAACTTTTCTATAACTTGGCTTCTCAACTTGTAAGCTCTAGAAAAAGAATGAGATACACAGAATCGCAGTAAGATAAATTCAAACTTCCGATAATGGTACAGATCTCGATCGATTATCACGAGACACGGTAGTGTCTCGCGCCAAGTATAAGCGACTAAGTATAAGCGATATCTTTAACAGCAGGCTTTTTGTGCGTTTTAATTTCCTGAACTCTAATTGTGTCAAGAATCGTCTTAACGCATACATAGTTTCAACGATATCATCGTTGCGTCGCTCGTGTTTTCCGAGGGACAGGGGTAAAGGTTCAAGTATCCCAGGCTGAACCCTCCTACGGTTGCTTTATTGACGAAATAACTTGAGTTTGGAGGAAGCGCGCATGGTAAATTTATCGTGTGGCTTCTCCGCAATCGCTTCTGGACGATTACACCGGGGACGTGTGTGTAGTCCGGTAAACCCAGTTCCGCCCTTCCGGGTCCGCGCCGAGCTCCGCCGTGCTCCGGCAATTTCCTCCGCGTGGGTCGTACCGGGCGTAACATATTTAATCGGATTATAGGGAACAGCGCGAGATGGTAGTTTCGTAGTACACCGGCGAAACTTAGCGAGACCGCGGCGCGCGGCGCGGGCTAAGGCAGTTTTCAATTCTCGACTATTCCACCGAATTCGGTAACAGTGTTAGGGGGTAGTAGGTAGAGTCTCTCTGCCCGGCGTTGTGCGGCCCGCACCCCCGCATCCCCTCCCCCCTGTCCCACCAACTGCGGTGGATGTACAGGGTAGCTGTATGGCACGAGGGGAGCTTAAGACAGCGTGTGTGGGAGTGGGCGTGGCGCTAGGGTGGCCGCTGGCCAATCAGCAGCCGGGGGCTGCTGGCCACCCCCGACCCACGTGGTCCACATCCCCCAACATACATATTGATCTCGTGGTCCTCGCCGACCGTCGCACACCACCCCTCCGCGCTCCCTCGCCGTCGCCTTCTCCCCCCCCCTACCGCGCCCCAACCCTTCTCGCCCTCGTCCTCGCTCTGCTCTTTCGTCCCCGTCGTCAACCTCCGAAAAAGGTCGAGCCTGACCAGCGTGTAACGTAATTCCGTTCGTGCTGTCTGGACCTTTTTGTATTCGCTCGCAGCACAGCGATAAATTGTACAATGCTTCTTGGTTGAAATATCCGTAAAAATATCATCGTTTAATTTATTTTCTATATGAATACCGATTTGGTGCAGATGTGGAATATGTAGTTATAATATGTGATAACAATAATTTTTATTTTGTAAAATTTACTGCTACTATTTGTTATTTATAATCTCGTCTAGAAGATTATTCATATGCTAATATGTCCAATGACTATTAAAATAATGTTTTTAATTGCTGACATTACAGATAAATCCTTTTAATCATTTCTTCGGTAGAAAATCTTTGAATCCGGAAGACAAACAGCTGGACCGAAACGGGTCATCCGGTCAATTTATCGTACCGCAATTCCTCCGTTTCGAGACCAGAAGAATTTAACACTAAACAATTTACGCAGTTGTTCATTATTTGTGATTCAAGACGCGATTATATAATTGTCGCACTGTTGTTTGCACGCTAGTATTATTCTATTTGCGTCTGTATTAATTAATACATCTGGAAATTGGATCAGACAGAACAAGGATTTTGAAGCCCGGAAATTCGATATAAATCGGCTGGCTTCGGCTATGTATAACGCAATTTGCGAATTCGGCCCAATTAGTGGCATCTGTACGTACGTAAGATATAGCGGCTATTAATGTTTAACGAGTCCTTTAAATCACATCGCCATTGTCACATCAACGTCGCGTTATCGAACGAAAATATCGGAAAGCAATAACAAATTTGTGCAGTTATCGCGAAAATTTTTGAGACCGAAATAGAAATTAAAAATGATTATTCGAACCCCATAGAACAGCGTTATAAGTCGCAGCTCTCTTATTTCAAGCGGCCGAGGAGAGCCCGCGAGAAATATTCAATAATGAAAAATATAGTCACCCTAATACATTTTATATATCCTGCATAAGAAAATCCAGAGCTCTATATCGAAATATAATACACGCGATGTCCTATAAACGGAAAGTAATATAATTAAATGGCGCACATTCGGCCATCTCTAATCAGGTTTTAATGAAGATAAATGTTACTTTATCATAGGATTTAGTTAATCAATAATGTTCCATTTAGTTTCAAACGGTGTCACACGGTTACCTCACCGCGTCTTGCGCAGCATTAATTTTTCTTTATTTGCAAGACCATCTCTCGCCTGCATTCATTTAGCGTCCCGACAGCGTTCGATTAACATTCTCGTCTTCGACGCGAGGTCTTCGTCCTCGCTTCCGTTTCGAAGCTCGACTTTTCGGCATCTGTCGCCGTCGCCAGAATTTTACGTCGTTGAGTTATTCGTTATCGTTCGTCCCAGCGGCAACCGCGCAAGAAAAGCGGGGTTCCGAGGCTGCCGGAGAGCGAGCCTCGTGAATCTTTGAACGACGTCACGTTCGTTGTCAGTTTACCGCGAAGGCGCGCGTTTGCACGTTTAAATTGCAAGCTCCGTCTCCACTCGCCTTCCATCTGCCCTCCATCTCCCTCCCCCCTCCCCCGGCTTCTTCTCACGGCTTTCGTTCCCAAAAGCCGTTTTATCGCCTCCCTCCTCCCCCTCCGCGCGCCAGTCGCTCTTGAAAGATTTATATTCTTCGAGTCGGCGGCCTGACAAATAGTCTCGTTAATTAATCGGCTCGAAATAGCCGTCCGACCCAGTCGATTCGTCGGTATTAAGATTAACCCGTCTGCATCCTGTAAGTCGCGGTAACTCTCTTTCGCAAGATCTGGCTGAATCATTGGTTCTGCGAAATTTTGCGACGTGAATACTGCAGGAAGGAAGTAGAAAAACGGTCTGCTTCCGTGTTGTTAAGCCAGACGTTCTGTGGCGGATAAACAGCATTGGAACAGAAATCGAATTAGTGTCAAGGACTCGCGTACTAAAAGAGGTACGACAATTGCAGCAGGCGTAATTATGTGTAGCTGCCAGACAATTTTTAGCCTAAGAATAACGTGCGGAGTCCACTCGACTTGGTCTCGATTGGCTTTGGGATTAAAACTGTACTCTGGTAGCGCAGTGCATTGACAATAAATTGATTAAACATTGGCCTGATATTTGGTTGTATTGGGCCAATGTTTAGCCAATGCACTGTGCCACTAGGGTAATGTTAACGGATATCGAGCTATCCCGTTCCGCGAACGATACAATATTGCTCGGCGACGTGCGAGCGCCAAATTTGTGATTTATGAACAACGGTTGGTGAGGCAAATTGTCGTTTGATCTCCCGGGGTCCAATCGCGCCGCAATTTCTGCAGCTCATACGAGCGAACAAAAAGAGTGGAGGGAAGAGCGAGCGGGTCAGCGAGCGAGGGAGAAAGTCACGAATGTGCGACGAGGAGCCGGTAAAGGCACATAACAAAGCCGTCGGAGGTCCCACAAAGCCCCGGTGCCCGGGCTTTACCGTGCCCGCTCCCCTCCCCCCTCTCGCGCGCCATCTAACTTAAAACAATGCAGCCCGCGCAAAAACAAAGAAATAAACACCGAGAGACAAAGGCCGGCCGTTTGAATCCGTAATTTGTCCCCGTGGCCCTTTGTTTTACGCTCGTACCGCACGGTAGCCTACCTCCCCCATAGAGCCGCGCCCGTTCCACCTGCCCGTCTTTCAGACCCCCTCGGCACATACATCTTTCTTTCAACAAACACCCCGGAAACTTTTCCTTGAGCGCGAATTTCACGATGTCTCAACCCTTTCGATCTTTTTTCTCCTACGACTTTACGGCTGATTCTCTGACGAGTATTTAACGCGAGACTTACAATTAGTCGGCCAGATGTTGAATGCTGAAAATCAAGATGCCGTGGAGAAACGTGAGCGGCGGCGAGTTAAAATTCTGCTACAGAGAAGTGTTGCCGTTTTCCGAAGAAGTGTCATCGCGTACATTTCGATCGACGATTCTGTGCGAATAAACCGGCGGTTTGTTTGCAGAATTAATTGGCTCGAACGAAGCGACGAAGGATTAATCGTAACTTTCCCCTTGACTTTCAAGGGCACGGCGATCAAAGGAGAGCGCGGGGCGTGTAAAATTCTTCGCGGAAACTTCTCAACGAACTCTTTCCTCATTTCCCGCGTAGTTGAATTATTCACAAGCTTCTTCTCGCTTTTGTTTCTGGGCCAGGGTCGCTCGCAACGATCCTCGCCCCGTTACCGCGTCCCGCATCCACCCTTGTCGGTCGACGAACTTTCTCTTAAGTAAGATATTTTCCTAACTACTTTGTGCCACGGATTCTGTGCGATGACGTGAGATGTTATTCTAGCTAGCTGCTCGCTCCTCGCAACGAAACCTGCTGGCGTTCATTATTCCCCGCGGCTTCTGAATTTGAATATTTTAGATAAATGGGTTCGTATTTGTAAATTGTTGCAAATAAAACTAAATTCGATAACATCTAATCCACGCGAAGATCAACTCTAAAGCCAGTATCAGACTACGGATTCAGATTGAAATTTGACCAGTCGGAGTAAAGTTTACTAATTCCAAGTTTAGTAAATTTTGCTTTAATTGATCAAATTTCAATCCAATCTCAATCTCGATATGTAGCCTGATACGGGGTAACTTTTGAAATATTTCAGTCTGTAACAGTGCTGTTTTATAAATAACAATCAAGCCCGTATCAGACTACGGATTGAGATTGTGATTAGATTGAAATTTGACGAATCGGAGTACAGTTTACTAATCACAAGTTTAGTAACTTTTACTCTAATTCGTCAAATTTTAATCTAATCTCAATCTCAATCCGTAATTTGGTACCTGGCTTCAGGCCATTTGACATTTGAAATATTACGCGTAAATCTATTATCTAAGTTATACATATGTTAAAAATTAAAATGCTTAATACACATATGTACATTTTTACAACTGCATGAAAAATTCGATGGCTTTGAAATTACAGATGTGTGGATAAAAGGCGGTTGTGAGTTAACAGGGGTTTTAATTTGCATCGAAGCCAACAAATGTAAGCCAAGTATCTCGCTTTTTCTCTAACGCGTCTCGCAGTTGCTTCTGATTACAAAGAAAGCAGAGAATTTCCATTTAAATTTATCTCAACTCCCGTCATTCATTTACATGGGAATATCTTTCGGCGTCTCGTGATCCATTCGCCCCGTAACCCTTTGAAGCGTGATCTATAGGAGGGCAATTCTCAAGGAACATCCGCCGGATGTAGCGTCACGTACGAAATTTTCGGGCCAACGAGAGACACGAGAGAGAGAGAGAGAGAGAAACACACGAGGGAACCCGGAGATCGCATACGGTTTCCACGCGCATCTTCCACGAGAGGGTTGCGAGGCAAAGGGTTGCGTGAAAAGTCTCCGGAAGGGTGTGTCTCGAATTTCTACCACGGTCCCACCGCGCCGTCTTTTTCACTGTTTCTTCTCGACGGAGAGATCGACAGTCTCTCTTTCGTTCCCGCTAACCCTTTATCGGGCGGATTCGTGGCGCGCGCGGAGAACTTTCCGCTCCCATTAGCGACGCTGGCAATGTCTGTCTGCGCCGTGGAGGTGAGACGCGCGCGTGGCCGCGTATGCGTACTTAAACGTACGTGCTATATGTGTGTCACGAGGGTTTCGGGACCTCGGGGTCTTTAAGCGGAAGACGAATATCAGTTATTGATGGCACAGCCGCGTCTTTAGGCGGAGGCAGGGGCCGCGCGCGACGACATCAAGGGGAGACACGGATGGAATTATGCTCCCCGTGACGCTTACGGGGCCAAATCAGGCTGGGTTAGGTCGGATCGACGCGACACGCGGAATTATGTACGTGGTTAATTCCGAATCGCGATTCCGCGTGTCGCGTGTCCTGATAACGCGCGGATCAGGGGAGTACTCCCCTGTTCTCGAGTGACGTCTGCGGTGGAAGTGCGGATGTTCGCGGGCGCGGAATGAAATGTGATGGAGGAGCACGCGTCGTCGACGTAATTCGCGCCGTGGATGAAGAAACGTGCAGCAATTTTCTCATTAGCGCAAAATTGGGCGATAAAGTATGGGGGAGTAAAAAGTAGAAAGTGTGAAATGGAGCGACTGACGCGACTAGAGGTAAAACATTTCTCCCGGAGAAAATCAAGCATGGGCGTCAATTATAATTTTCTCGATCTCTCGCGGTTTTTTTTTCTTTTCAGGCAAATCGTTGCAGTCGCAATGCTTGAAACTCCTCCAACCGCTCATCCCATCCGTCGAAATATTTATGTGGCTTCAATCGACGGAGGATGCTCTCACGAACAATCCCTCGGGCGTTTTCGCGCGATGCGCGTCACCGAAATCGTTTTCATATTCGCCGGACCAAAAAGGGTGACATAAAAGGCGGCGGAAACGGGGAAAGGGATGGGATTGCGCAGGGGGGTCCCTGAAACATGGAGACGAGTCGCGCGGTCTTCAGATTCCCATATACGTGTGTACATTATACACAGACGGGAAGCATGAATTTATAATTTCCACGCATCCCGCGATACCCTCTCCCTCTCTCCGCTGGTGATTCGGTGATTTGAGCTGTCGGTCGCGTCATATAAATCAAAATCAGATGCATTGTAAGGGGTGGCGCGCGGTAGAGCGGGGTAGGACGGGGGGGGGGGGAAAAGAATGGAAGAAAGGAGGAAAAACTCGGTCAAGCTACAACAAAACCCCCCGTGGGGTTAGCCAGGTAGAAACTGCGATATGTACGAGAGCGAGTCGCGGAGAATGAGAGGGAGAGAGAAGGTAGATACAGAGAGGAACCAGGAAGGTGCGCTTCGACAGGAGAGAGAACGGGCGCGGGGAGAGGGGGGAGAGTATCGGTCGGATATACATATGTATGTCGGCCGAGGGTACAATGTATTCAAATTGCGAGAAAAAGGGTTGTACCTTCCGCGGGAAGGTTATATAGGTGATAGGTAAAAAATGCGACAGACTGGTTAACGAAGCGCGATGGTCCATTGAATGGATCTCAATGGGATGCTGGGACGACCGTCTCCGATCGTATGGCGTTCCGCGCCAAGTATACGAGAACGCGGATGCATAAGCTAACGCTAACTAGGTAGATACTGGCGGCGGCCATATGCCCTCGGCAAGATACCCTCCCTGAAAATACAACCTGCCCCACTTTTAATCCCCTTTATCTTTCGCACAGTAATTTTTTTTTTACAATACGAACGTTACGATCAGTTAAATATTTCTTCGCGACAGCTTGTGGGGCAACGTGAGCTCTACTTTGGTATTAATTACGCGACGAACGGAAGTAACGAGATCGTAATTTTTGCGCAATTTTGTTAGGTCGAGCGATAAATTGCACAAGCGCTGAAAACGATCGAGGGATAACGAGCCGGTAAGGAGGATAAAAAGACAGAGAACGTAAGCTGTATCTGTTGGCATGAAGCTAACGGAACAGACGCTACCGCATTTTCCGTCCGCCAACCACCCCTGAACTTTGCTCGCGGTGGGGATAACGGTCTTGCCTCCTTAAAGCGGAACTTTGCTGGTGCTTTGGCTTTTTAAAACGAACAAAAGAACGCCGACACGTCTTAAATGAACGCGCTACTTGTTGCACGGAGAAAAGGGGTGGGCCGTGCAGACGGGCCGCGGTAGCTCCAAGAGGATAAGGGGAGGCGGGGGACAGCTCGTCGAGGTAGGGGGCAAAAGTTGGCCCCCGTGCGAGGGAAGGAATACGCGAGGAGACTTAATGTGGGGGAGGGAGCTCGGTAGGCGGACACCGTGGCAGAGGGGGTGACGAGGTAGGCGTCTGCGGCGGCGTCGACAGAAAACTGTTTCCCTTTTGTTCTTATCGTCCGGAGGAGCTCCGCTGGCATGCTGATGGGAGCGAGGAGAGCTGCGCGAGGAAGTCGCAATTAAAAATGTAGTTCAAGGCCGACGCCTCGAGGGAGGTTCACCTTGGCTCCTCTTTTTAGTTCTTTCAACGCTCGCACCTTCACTTGCACTCCCCTGTCTACCTTGCCCGCTCTCTCAGTCTCTCTCTC
>NW_011967245.1:1988142-1995403 GCF_000949405.1 Vollenhovia emeryi | reverse complement strand
TCTCTCTCTCTCTCTCTCTCTCTCTCTCATTAATTTTTTTTCTCTTCGTTTGCTCTTTGTAGTAGAGTAGTTGGGATTTTAGTAGCAGTGATCTTTCATTTTTTCGTTCTTTTCTCGAATCTTTCAACGATATTTTTTTATATTATTCGGAAATTCAATGTTTCACAACTGTGATGTTGGACTTATCTTAATATTACTCGCGTTTATTTATTTTATTCAATTTTGTGCGACAGGCTTTTAGATTAAGGGGTTCCTCAAATAGTTTCGTTTAGTTTTTAAAAAGGTATAATTCTGTTTTGAAAAAAAAGAGAATGTGTTTGAATTTATTGCATCATTTAATCTTAACAAACGAAGAACGATGAGGTCTACAAGTCGAACAGCGTTACTTCTGCATCACTGGGAACAGTTCAACTTTTCATTGAGATACACACGTTATAAGTTTCATATTTGCGATGAAAAAGCAACGTATGTTAATCCATTAAGTACACGCGAGGGTATGCACCAAGTTCATGCATACTCGCTGTCATCATTATACGCGCCGAAGTTTATTACGCCGCCGTTATTATGGAACTTTCCGCGATACGTCGACTTGTAACTTGACGTTGAAGCCTCAGTAAATGAAGTTTAAGCATTCAAATGAGTGATCGAACTGACGTCGCTCTTCGAAAAAGTGGAAAAATTGGTCGCCGAGCTCTAACTAATACGTCGCGTCCTATGCCGTTCAACGTGCAGTTACAGGATTTAGCAATATATGTAGAAAATTCGCTTAGTGTAATTCTTATCTACAATTGCTTAATTTTTCATTAACCTTTCTCGTGCTTTTATAGTTTGTATTTTTATTTAGATAATCTTTCCCTACTCCGCGTTTATCTCAATACCTTCGGTCCTTGAAGCAATAGTTTACATCGTAGGTATTTGTAAGCTTGACTTCCTGATTCGTTCGACACCAACGATATCCTTTTTTTTCATGTGCGTGTAGGACCCTCGGTGGCACCACTCGAAAATTGGCCTTCGCACATTCTATCTACCCTTCTCTCTATCTTCCTCTTCAGATTTCCCGATACGTGCAATAAACTGCAGGTATATGCTTGGATATCTTCTCCTCTCTCTCGCTCTCCCCCCCTTACCTCTCTCTGTCTCTCTTTGCCTTTCAGTTCTTCGAAAGTGACAGGGGTTAACCCGTTATCTGAATTGGGGGTTCCCCTCGTGACACATTTTCCGCAGTAAGTCCCGGACCCACTTTTTTTCCCACTGGAAGCTGCATCACCTGTGCCGTTTTCGGGATTACTTTTGTCGGTTTCTGTTGTCGGGACACCCCGTAGAGAGAAGGACGAACGAACGTGGCGATCGTGAAAGTCGCGCGCGAGCAGGAGCGAGAGGGAAAAACACGTCACCAGAGGAACGAAGCCAGTACAATGGGAAACAGCATTATTGGCTTTTCAAAATGGTATTTACGGAAAATAACCAATCTGAAGGGATAATGGTTCAACTCGTGACACCCGGGACAAACGATCGGCGCCCTTTATCTCTCTCGAGTCTCGCTCTCGTGTGTTCCCGTCGATCGTTTCTGCTTGGTTTAAGAACTAATTATTTCTTTATTAATCCGTATTTATCGATAGGTTTAAGTGGTTTCAAGAGCTATTATTTACAGTTGTAATCTAATCAATTTCGAGAATATCATAAAGCATGATCGTAGGCGTAATTTTATCTTATTATAATTAAAACGATTTGTACTAGCACGAGTGTATCTTATTGCAAGTCACTAATACACAGGTAAGACTCAAAGAAAAGGGTGGAGAGAGAGAATTAGGTCTTTATTCTGTGAGACAGAATTAGTTCAAATGGACGATTTATACGTAGAAAGAAGATTAAGGGCCAGTTTCACAAACATCCGTTAACTGGGTAACCAGAGTTCAGTCAACTCCCTATCTTGTTCTGTCCTATTACCTAAGAAGAGACAGAGAATCAATTAATCTTCGGTTAACCGATGTTTGTGAAACTGGCCCTAAGGGTATCAAAGGGTATCAGAGGTATCAAAGAGAATTAATTTCATTATTAATATTTCATTAACATTCCATTGTTAATATTGAAACAGTGCCATGACTATTACTAAAAGTACAATTCTCGTTCGAATTTAGGGCAAAAGTGGTTTCTTTTTTCTTAAAATCGAAGAGAAGAATTTGTTACAGTAAAAGTCTCGCAAACGAACTTTACACCCCCGCATAGACAATCACGAGGTCACGGATCGTTCTTTATTATCAAGGATTAGTTCCCTCGCTGCTTTTTACATCAGACGCGAGCGGAATTCCAGGCCCGTGGAATCATGTGACTCTTGATGTAGCTCGCGAGGGAAATTGACCCCCGAAGGAAAGGAAATCGCGCGTATTCGAGTGTGTCACGTGCACGCGGCGCCAAGACGTTCTCCCGACGCGTCATATTGCTTCAAGAAGAAAGAAGAATAAAAGGCCACGCACGCATATGAGCGTGCACGCGAGGCGGGGAGAGCGATGGGCTGGAAGAAATCGAAGGGCGGATTTCATCAAAGACGGCTGCTAATACGGAAATTCTGCTCCCTTTTCCTCGGCCCTGAGTTATCCCTGTTTGTATGCTTCTGCAGGCTGGAGCCTGCCAGAATTTTTCACGAGGTGCCTCGTGCACGTCGATAGAATATATACATATATACCTTATTTAAAATTGTATTAGGAGATTGTCATTTTACATATATAATTTATCTCCATTTTGCTGTAATTAATAATAATTATTTAAAACAGAGTGATCTTATAATCAGTATAAAAACAATTTATGTGATGTTGTAAAATAGTTGTGTACTATGCAACCACAAATTCTATCACTGACGACGAGTCACTACAGTTTTGGTATACATAAGCATATATTTTATTTGTACTTTCTAAATATTTTCAGAGAATTAGTAGAGGAAAGTCCTCGCTTATGAGACAGGTTTCTAATATGAGATAGCAGGTTTTCGACACCCAAATTCAATCACAAATCTTTTTTTTGCAACGATTACACAATTTAATAATGAATTTTCCACTAAATGGATTTTTCTCCAAGAGCAATAAATTCATGGTGGAATCAACTGATGACGACTATTAGTTTAACAGAAACCCCGCTATCTCGTATAATATTTTTATTTCCTGTCTAATATTTAAGATATACGCGCACTCTTTTATCTCCTTTTATCTCCCAGTCATGTTGCAAGAATTTGCGCGAATTTCTTTTAAGAAATCGCGCCCGTCGATGATAAAAAGATGGACAGAGAGGAAATCATTTGAAACCAGTGGAATGCTGGTAGATTCGGCGGAAGATTGAGGAATATTTTTCCGCCCTTTTGCCCTTCGTCGGCCCGAAGACTTCCGTCCCTTCAGGCACCCTGATTCGAAGTTTGTCTTTTCGCGCGTCCTCTCGTTACGTATTCCTGCCGAAGGATAACGTCCTCGATCCGGCGGATTGCAGAAAGAGGCTGGTAAGTGGGAAGAGGGCAGGAGGATAAAGACAGAGGGAATGGTAAAATCGGTAAAAAGACTTCGTAAAAATCGGGGCGTGTTGGGAGTACGGAATCGAATCCTCCCCGGCGTCGCGTCGCGTTGGGAAAATGGCGAAGGTGTACCCGGGCGAAATCAGAAAGGGCAGAACAGAATCAAAGAGGAATGGGACGGTGTGTCTCTCATGGATATATCGAAAGAAATGATAGACACGATTCTACATTATATCTAAAGTTCCACTTTCCGACACTGCTCACTCGCCGAATATCAAACGTTTGAGGAAAAAAAATGCAAATATATCCAAGAGAAGAGACGTGTAATTAACGCTCAGAGCCTTCGTGGAGCACGTCTGTAAGAATCACCTAATGAAATGAAACAAAATTAAAAATAGTAACAATTTACAATCGTGACATTTAACTGTCGTTAAAGTCGTTGAAGTGGCGAGCTTTCCTTACATAATAGCAATTATATTTTTCGCGCATTGTGAACAACGTATCTTTTATGATGTAAAGTATTCAGAGTTGATAAATCATTGGTCTGCAGTGGGAAACGATATCTTCTACGCTCTTTCGCCATGAAAATCAAGAACATCGTACACACTCATTACATAGTTTCAAAAAACTACATCGACCGGCACATAGACTAATTTTCTCCCTTTCCGATATCCGCAGATCAGATAAGATATCCCTCAGGTCGCGATCCTTTCAATTTCGCCTAACAGCGTTTGTTCTCCGCGTTCCTCTCCGCGCTCTCTTCGCCGCCACATGTCATCCAACGCCCAGGATCACATTCTCTTGCGGTGATCTCGGAAGGTGGAAGCACAGGGAACAGAGAAAGAGGGGGAGAGAGAGAGAGAAGAGAGAAAGCGCGGGTATGGTGCGGGCAGAAGGTGTGAGGGGAGAAAGACCAGGCGGTGGCGGCGGCAATGGCCAGGGGCTGCGGGGGTGGTAGAAGGACGTGCCTTCATTTGTTTCAGCGGGCACAGCGGTGGGTGGTTACGTCACGTGTTGGTCGTCATGGTAACCTTCTGGGCTTGCCAAAGAGGGGATCCATCGTGTTGCCGGTTAAGACGGCCAGAGACCCTGATCCTACGGGATCTCCCATGCACATGGATTCCCAGTCGCGAAGGGTGGAGGGAACGGGGGAGGAGGGGGAGGAGGAGATTCGTCGTCCCTCGAGCGGAAATCGTCGGTTCATCCGCCTTTGAAGTCGTTCGTCATCATCGAACGTCAGGGCGTTCGACCGGTCGACCGACCGCGTGATAATATTTCGCACCGCGATGCCCTCGAAACGCGCGCGGAATTCGTTATCGGGCTCGCATGCGTCGCGTAGCAAATTGTTAATAAATGACGACGCCGGGTGCCGCGCGTGAATAACGTATTACGCGTCGAGTTTCCTCGATGTTCTTCGCGAACATCGCTGGGTGAAATCCCGACGTCAGTATCGCCGATCAGTAGAAATAGAAGCGGCGCGAATTGTAACGAGCGATAAAGCTGAAAATATCATTGCAGCTTGATAATCATAAATTCAAAATCGCTGCATTTATCGTGAGATTTGTACCCTGTTATAGATCCTGTTGGGATCAATTTTTGATATCGAGGCAACATCGATTTAAGAGTTAATTGAGTTGAGATCGTTCCAGGTGGTTTATGTGAGTGAAATATTTCTGATAGTAGTTTATAGATAGCGAGATCGCGATCTCATTTTCAGGATGTAGATTTTTATTGCGGAATTAACATGTAATAATTATGACACACAAATTTATCTCTATAATCGTATAATCTAATAGCATTCTCGCTAGGAGATCAGTTTGGATAAAATCCTGTCTTCACGTGTTATTGGAATTTATTTTATACATACTCACGCGCCAAGAAATGTGTCAGACTTTTCACAGCCAATTAGTAATCGTGTAATTTTCCATTTACGTGATTGCCGTATTAATTATGTCCACTATTTGGTCCAATCACGGACAATTCTTTGCCTCTAATCGAGCCAACTGTGAAACGTAAATAAAATCTCGCGTCTCATTATACACGCGAGTATTCGTAACGTTGCTACATGGCCTTCTTATTAAACGTTTCTCCGAGAGACATGGCGGAGACGCACCGGCACGAGAGGGAGGACTCCGGGCTAGTTTAATTCTCCGAGAACTAACGCGAACTTTTACGTCAGTACACCGGATCTTGCGCGCGCATCCGCGAGTATCGGCGAACAAGATGCGACACGATTAAGTGTGCAAGAGTATTTCGTGGAATAGAGGAGACCCCATACTCAACGAGACCCGGAGGCACCTTCAGAAAGGATGTTTCGTGTCCTCAGGGCTGCACGAGTGCCTGCACTTGCCGGCACGGTAGCGTCCTTACCAAAGTACGAAACTGCAGCAGCCTCACCGAGTCTTCACGTCGTAATTACATGAGCTCTCTCTCTCTCTCTCTCCCCTCTCCCTCTCCCGCTTTGCGCGGCGGTTCGCATTTCCTTGCCTTTCTCCCTGTTCTGGTAGGTAGAATCTCGAAACCACCTCGTCCGGGTCGAATTCCATTAACATCGCGCTCTCGTATTTCGCCAAACGGTACTCGCTATGTGTGCAATTAATACCTTCGCACGCACGTTAATCCCTTGCACGATGCAGAATTTTCATTAGGAAAATTTCAGCTCTTCAGCGGAGAGAACACCGGTGAAATATTTATTAGCAGGGAATCGCGACAATAATTGGTTTCGTCCCTCGAACACGGACAATTCTGTGATCGCTATAATTATATACTATATATTTCTACAATTCGATTTCGCAGAAATCTACGGAATCCGTATCAAAGTCACGGTCGCGTTTCGCGCCTTTGACAAGTTCTGAATGATTTTAATATCGCGACAATTACGGCGAGAAAAGACGGATTCTTTTCTGGTACTCGAGATTCCTGTTAAAAAATTATAATAGAACGCAACGCGCGCGACTTACACCGCCAGCGGGTATTGTTTCTCTCTCGCGTTTGAAATTAATTTGAAGTTGCCTAAGCAATACCCCCCCCTGGCGTGCCACAAGATGTCCTGTTCCCACTGCCTGCCAGTCAATAAGGAATACCCAACGAAGCAGTTTCAAACTTGCTCGCCGGGGAAGTACCTAGGGAAGTGCTCGAACCACTCGATCTCTCGGAAGTTTCTCTAATTTCCGCTCCTTACGTGATTCTCGGAAAAAGCCGCAAACGATAGCAACTCCGAGACAATCCGAGACATCGAGTAGAGAACAATCGCTCTTATAATCAACGCTATTAGTGAAAATTATCACGCTGCCTAATTATTTAAGAATACTTTGTGTCTTGCGAGTATTGTATTTGCCACCTCGTGCCACTCATCTTGTATCTAGAAACACGTCTATGAAAAAACGAAACTCCTTACGTAGACTTCCACGGCAATTAGCACTTTTACGAGCCGTTGTTCGATACGTATATATATATATATACATTTGGGGAATTTTTGATGAATACAAATACAACACGGGACGTGGATCAGCGCCATGTTGTCGGGGCGGAGGACGCCTTGAACCGGTGCAACGCCGGCTCGTGACCCTCGCTACTCGCGAGGGGGTGGTTTTCGGGGTCGAGACGCGGGAGGGTGGCCCTGCCAAAACCACCCTACTGTACGTTCTCGCGCGTACATGTACCGGAGGAGCAGAAGGGGCACGCTGTACGTGCAACGGTGCACGATAAAGCCTCCGTCGTCCTGGCAGGATGCAAGACGTAAGACGCCTAACGATCTCTTCTCTG
>NW_011967245.1:1858732-1986893 GCF_000949405.1 Vollenhovia emeryi | reverse complement strand
TCTCTCTCTCTCTCTCTCTCTCTTTCTGACTCTCCTCTTCTCGTCCTTCGCCCTCCCTTCCTCCTGTCTGTCCTGTTTCCCCGAAGCTGCCTTCTACGGCTCTACCTTCTGTCTATTCTATTTCTCTCTCTCTCTCTCTCTCTCCCCATCCTCTTTCGGTCTTCACATCTAAACTCCATACGGCTCGATGTAGCGAGACTTTGCAATTGCTTGCCGGTGGCTTAGTGTCTTATGCAGTGCTCGCGTTGTGCGTCCTGCGCGGAAACCGCCGCCAATTTGCGCCAATTTGTGTTTGGCATCACTTCTTAGAAATCTTCGTCGCTGCTCTAAACCGCTCGCTAGTTCTCGCTCCCGTCTTCCCCGTCCCTCAGCTCGCGGGGGATTCGCGTCGCGGCTTCTTCCGAAGCCGACAACGAATTCTAGTAATCTCTTTTGGAACGTCTCTCACATACATCTCGCTCTGTCGTATAAGGCTTCATCGGTGCATGCCCCATGGTTCATGCCGCTAATTGCCTGCTTCTTGCATACAGGCGCATCATGTGTTGACTTAATTAGCTTTTTGATGATATCAATGTATAATTAATCACGGTAGCTTTGGTTTTCGCAAAATATTCGGATGCTTAAACTTCATAACATACCTCGGGTACATTTCTATTTCGTCCGCTTACAATATCCAATTTAGACTGAAAATGTCATCCATTCTTCAGACTTTAATTTATGCAACTCTCCTAATACATTTTCCTTTGTTTCACAAAGAGTATTCGACGGATAGAAGTTATTATATGCACCCCGCCCATTACAGGATATTCATCGTTACGACACGATCGAGAGCGAGGTACAATCGAGATTAATTGAACGCTGTCGGACCGCGTCACTTCAATCTGGTCACTTTCTGGCCATCGACTCTCGGCGGTCCGCGTAGATCGAGCGTGGAAACGTAGGCCGTAAATCAGAATCGTAATGCGCGGTGGGCTGACCCCGAGGAAAGGTTGTTTGGGCTGACCCTCGACCTGGGTCAGGGGGCCCGAGTGACCCCCGGAGTGGCCGAGGGACGCGAAACCGGAAATTCAACCGCCAGCCAGAGTCCCTTGCTACGTCGCGCATGTATCTCTCCCTACGTCCAGGTTGACCTGAACTCAAGCCAACGATAATGCTCGGTCACTCCTTTTCACGGCACACGCCCGACACCATATTTCGCGTATGATTTATCGGCGGGCCGATGTTTAATCGTTTATTAGCACCTACCGTCCCGTCTCGAGCCCGCGAAAATTAATATTCGCCCATCGGCAAGTCTACTCGGGAGGGGGCTCTTTCGAGTTTTATGCGAGCCGCGTGATTCGTAGCCGAGCAAACCGTAGCTTGTCAAACAACAGTTGCGCTGCGGCGTCGGTATTTTCAATTGGGTGACAGTCTGTCGCGTAATTTAAATATTAGGTGCGTCGCCGTAGCTAATTCGCCAACGTTCATAATGAATAATGGAAAAGATAAGCGTGGCGCGGAAGAACCGGTGACGACATGGGGCTTATTTAAGGCAAACGAACATTGTGATAACTGAAGGAACCGAAGAATATATTAGTAGTATTAATATGTTCATGTGTGTACAAGATCATTAGTTGGATTGTTCAAAATTTTTATCTTTATCAATATTCCCACATTAAGTACACCGTGAATAATACTTTCTTTACGTTAATAAACGGAAAAAAGGTGTATCGATAAAATCAGTGTAATTGAAACAAAATCGTTGAAGCAACATTAGTATTAATGAATGAAAAACATCAGATGTTGTCTTAATAATCTGGATATTTAGTTCGATGCTTAAAATTAAAATCCATAGCAAGTACAATTGAATAAATTATTTATATGATATAAATTATTTATGTTTGTAGCGGCCCGTGACGTTTAATTTAAGCAACTCCATTTTCTTTTAATTGAACAGCATTTCTTTCCGCGCAGATATTTTCAAAAAGTTGCGACAAGTTAAACGCCGTAAGTGGTGAGGGGTTTACTGAGCAACTTGTTTAACGTATGATCGAATTTCGTGCACGCGCGGTTTACGTTCAAGGGTTTTTCACTGTCGTCAAAAATCGAATTATTCACGGTCAAGCGAGAACTGACCAGCGGTCAACTGCCTGCCAGCAGGAAGTCTGGGGGGGAGAAGCCGACAAACCACGCCAGTTCGAGGCAATTGGACGGAATATGACCTCGGGGATGGCGCCCGCGGGGGTGCAGAGATGGCCGTCGAAGCTCAGATGAAGGGTGACCTTTACAAAATGGCTCCACGTTGCACTTTCGGATCAGACAATTGAGCTAAAGTACCTTACGTAAAATTGACTGTTGGAAAGCTGAGACATTCGTACGTGACAAATAATAATATTTCAAATGTCTCAGAGCAAAAATTGGAACGTAATTGAGAAATTATCGATATAAAAATGTTATAATTCTCACATACTGTATCGGGATGAATCTTTAAATGTAAAATCTATAACAGCTTTGACGAAGTCTATCAAACGAGCGGAGGAACAAGAGTCGGACTTTATGAAATATTGCGCAAATCAAAGGTATAAATTAGATAAATACAATTTAATGTTATTAAGTTACAGCAAATCCTCTTAAAAGAAAGCGTCAAAGAGATAGGAGAGATCTGTAACATTCGTGTTATTATATTCGTGTTACTGATCGTTTAATAAATCATTTAACATACCTAATCTGTCATTAAATCACTTTAAGCATCGAGATGCAAACGCGGGATTACATCTAAAAGATATCATTTAAAATTGTATTTTATTAGCAACGTCGAAATACGTATTCATGCCCGAACGATTCAACCGGAAACTTCAGAATGTTTCATATCATTGCAATCCTTTTTACGACGCGAAACTCACGATAATTTTATTTGCATCGCCCTCGAATCCAAATAAAGCGGTTTATCGCAGCGCAAGAATTCGAGTATTGCTTAACGACCGGTAACTCAATGAGAGGTTTTGCCGCGCCATTTCGCGTCGGTGGACGTATATTTTTAAGGCAACTATTATACATGCGCGATGCTCTCCGAGCATGATATTACTTTTGCATTACTTCCATCTTTCGTGACGCGTATCGCGCGCATACTCGCCACTGCTGAAAGCTATTGCTGAAAGCACTTCTTGGCGTGTCAATATATAAACATTTGCAGAGATACAACGAATCAAATTGATTTCTTCTTATGGAAGAGAATAAACACATTTCCTCGCTTGAAATTTGTCTAATGGATTATTTTAACGTTACTTGTTGATGAAAAAGCGTTATTTATAAAGCAAATATATTTTAATTTAATGTGTTGCGACTATTTATATATTTTTAATGGTATCACGTTTGATTGTTACTGCGTGGAAAAGTACATTTGAAAAATATGACACAGCTTATTGCATTAAGATTATCGACGTTGCATTTATGTAATTATCGTGGTTTTATGTGCTTTCGTAGTTTATCGTAAATCAATGTTAACAAGATTTCACAAGTATATATCCCAAATGATACCTTTAAGAAAAATTTGTCGGATAAACGAGAGAAGATCAATTACATCCCCGTGTAACACAATTCGTCGGTGTTGTCTCAAACACGCGAATATTCCGTCGTCGCGGAAGCTCTCGCAGCGACAGTAACACGCAGGGGTAACGCAAAATGCAACGCGTGCCGCGGATCGAAAGCGCAGAACTGCGAAATCTCACCTGGAGAGACGCGACGGACAGTCGGGAACACCGTTGCTCCATCGGCGAGGTGTTGCCTCCGCGACGCCAATCGAAAGACTAAGCGAAAGGGTTAACATATTCCAGAATACAAAACGCATGCATATTCCATGGGGTCCCATGTGCGTCTCCTACCCTGATACCAGCGCGCACGCACGCTCACATTAACGCCGCGCGTGTACGCGTGCGAGCGTACACGCACGGGGCCCAGATGGGGCCCCCCCTGTACGTATACGGAGAGCGAGCTACCTGAGGGTTTTTTTAGCTTACAGAAAAAGAAAGAGAGGAGGAGAGAACGGAGAAAGTCCTATGAACCCCCGAGGTAGTCATTCTGACAACTATTGCTTATCGTAATGTGATTTTCATACGGACGTCCGCACATGCCCGCACAGCCGTGGCGATAATTAATGATTCGTCCGAAGCATCGATCTCTCGAATCGCAGCTATTTATCCGCCGTAAAAAATACGATTCGATACTCCTCTTTTACGATCGTCGACCGAATGCGGAGTGTCGGTCCTGCCTAACGAGATAATTGAAGGAGCGCGACAAGTATACTGTATTTAAAAAAATAACGCCGATGTTTCTGGATACTTTGAAATGTGATCTGATATGATAAACACAAAATACAATGAATAATCAAAAATAAAATATTTATATGAGAGTCAATGGTGTGAACGCGTAAATTGAAAGGGGAAAGTTCCAACCATATACATGATGTAAAATAATTATATTTTCTCCTTGTTATCTCAATTTTTACTGCGTTGATTAAATTGTGCAAATCTTTTTCCAAACTCTTATTTGACACGTTTATTATTCAGGTCAATGTTATTATTAGGCATTAAGATTTCAATTTTCTGAAAAATATTAAGACGATTTCTGTTAACAATCGCACGTTTATAACGTAATATAGTTCGTCAAATACTTTGCCCAAGTAATTACGTAATGAGTGATAGAAAAATATTTGGGGTACTTTATCTAAATACAATGTTAGAGTCACGTGTATACCCAGTAAAAAGGTACTTTGAAATCAAACAAATTTGTTTAAATTTTTATCTTAATAAACTTTTATTTAACTTTTAAGAAATGATTTCTTTACCTTGAGCAAACTTTTATTTGATTGGGACTAGATTTTCTAAGAGAATTCGTATCTATTTCCTCAAATCTAACAAATATTTTAGTAGAAGTAGTAAATGAAAATTTAATAGATCCAAAGAAACATGACTTCAACGTGTCTCATTTGTTTAACCTAAATAACTCTTTCTTTTCTGGGTGTACGCGTTTAATATTTCAATTATGCAGTTTCATCGAGCGTTCACGAATGTGACGTTTTACCATACGTCCCGACGTGACGTTGAATTGTATTAAAGCCGTTCGCTGACAAGGATCTGGTCTAATTCCGTCCGCGGACGTCCATTCTCGCGGCAGATGTGGGGAATCGCAATCTCTGACCGATAGAGTATCCGGGCCTTGGCCTAGGTGACGGGCGACCCTTTCCCATGTACGTACGTACGTACGTGGGACTTAGTTAAGACGTCACCGGGACCGACAATGCGGTCACCCATGCATGCACGGGCTTCGCACCTCTGCCGCTACGCATAGAATTTGATTTTTATCTTCGAGGGCACTCGATGGGCCTCGCGATTTGGAGATAGTCTGCGTCGCGTCGAGGGTACTTCAGGACACTCGGCTTTCTCGCCGCTTTTAATTCCGGCCCCGACGGCCGCCGGTCGCGCTCACAAATGCGCAGCCCGTCGTAATTTTTAATATCCTCCCGTTCTATTCGTCGAGCTCTCTGTTATTTTTGGCGTAACGGCAAATGAGAAGTTAGGCCGGTTTGCCGTCCGAAGTCGTCCTCTTATTGAATGACTGGTATAATAAGTTTCCGAACTTGATTTCATATTTAATATTATGTGACTTATGAACGTTCCAACTTAGCAATACTTCATTGTACATACATTTGTGATTGAGAAATAGTACTCGTCCACTCGAGACCACCGAATATCGCAAATATAATTATTAATTATCGTTAAAATTGCAAGTTACGATAATCTCCTTGCGAGAAAATTTAACTTCAAAATGCATATTCTCCTGGCATGGAAAAGTTACTCAGATATTTTGTTTCTTAATTTTTTCGTTGTAATCAACTCTCCTAATTTCGCTATACGGAATACAGTTAGATTATGTATTTATTGCACTACTGAAGATATAACCTGAAGAAGGGGCGATGATGTACGAGAAAGCACTTCCATCCTCCGGAACGGCGGTACTGTTTCTCGCGAGAGAAACAGTTGATTTAACCTCGGAACGGGTTACCTGCCGATCGGGGCCCGATCCCTCCGCCGATATTCTATATTAGTCAAAACCGAACGCCCGTCACAATGACGCTGATTACTTTAATAATGGAACAGAATGGCCTCGGGGCTGGTGGCTGGGTGTTGGGTTTTCCTCGCGGGTACAATGCCTTTCGCGAAGTATACAAATAGAGAAAAAAGCAAGGGGGAGGTCGCTACGTGCCCGTCCCGTGCGCGCCCCTCCCCCCCGCCTCGCTCCCCGTGCGATACGTCCTAGTTACCCCGGCGAGAATATTCAAATTGCAACCCTTTCGCAGTGTGAAAGGAGACTTCTGCCGAACCCCTTCGATCGGATTCAATGGGCATCGATATTCAAATTTATTTGACGGAGGTTCCTCTTCCTTCAACCCTTCCTTGCCCGCCCTTCTCCTGTACTCTTATCTTTCCTCTCTCTCTCTCTCTCTCTCTCTCTCTCTTTCGTTCTCTTCGCGTTTTTTCCCGCGACGAAAACCGTTACACGTAACCGGTGCGAGTTACCGGGGGTTGGCAAGGGCACGGGGAAAAAAGAATTTGCATCTCGCTCGTTTTTTTTCTATCCTCCTTCGGCCGTCGATACTCGCGGTCTAGATCTGGAACGGAAACCGCGCCGACAGATGCGCGCATCCGCACGTGGTAACTGTTCGTCGTCGATATTTCGGGCGGTGTTTCCTTCGCCGGAAGATCTCGATCTCGAGAAAAGAGACGGTGTCGCGTTACAGGGTTCCTCGACGCGAACACGAGTCTTGGAGCAGACACAATGGGCGCGCCGGAGTTTTATTGAAACGCGTTATGGAAACTGTAGCGATTTTAATTTGTACATTTGACGATTGGCCAGACGGTTACATTTCTCGCTTTTCAATCTGTATAGCATGACGGTACTGCATTTTGCACCGAGAATGTTTAAACATGAGTTTTCTTCGAAGTAAAGAACGCTTATATCTGACGCATCGAAAGTTGCACATAGCATCTTAAATCAGTTACCGCATCCATGAAAGTAATGGTGGAGAAAGGTCCTCTAGTACGTGACACTTTCTAATATGAGACAGCAGGTTTTCAACACCCAAATTCAATCACAAATCTTTCTTCGTAACGATTACAAAATTCAACAATGAATTTTCCACTAAACAGATTTCGCTCCAAGGGCAATAAATTCATGGTGGAATCAACTGATGGTGCTATTAATTTAACAGAAACTCCGCTATCCCATATTAAGATCCTATCTCATAATAGAAGAAACTTTCCTCTATAAAAAAAGCTGTTTCTTGTCTTTCCTTGAACGACATCAATGTATATTAATTACAAACTTAGCTCTATTATCTCGCGTCTCTTCGTGAAATGATATCTGCGACATCGCCATTTATGGCACTTTATATTCCAAAGCTCGCGAACAAGAAAATACTCGAGTGAAATGTACCGAAACAATGTAAACAGATCACTCTCCAGGTTTCAATATATCAAACAGACCATCATTCAAGGGGGGGGGGGGGAATTCGAGGAAATCAATTTTTAGAAAACTCAAACGGAGATATAGCGGGAGGGGAAAAATGAAGAGGACCGCGTGCGGGTTTAACCACGGCGGGGCGAGCATCAACAGGATTCGTCAGCCAATCGCCCCGGGATCGTCAAACAATCGTTCGCGGCTCCGAGAATTCTCGGGGCACCCGGTACGTGAATATTACCGTGTTCGTTACCACGCTCGAGTACTCGCTCAGTCGCGGTGACGTTCTTTTAAAGCGACGACATTCAAGCAAGAGGTGCGACCTGCTAAATATTCTATGGAGCATCGTAGTACCCGAGGGTAAGAAGTAAACGTGGAAAAAGAGAAGATGGCGTATAGCGGCAAGAGGGGAAGAAGGATAAGAAGAACAAGGGAAGATTGACGACGGCGAAGAAAGGTAAGAAGGAGCGCGAACAAGAAGAAGAGTAAGAAGAAAATAATGACTGTTACGAGTCTGTGGGGCGTCGGGGCGAGCCTGCGTCTGGGGGTTGCCGGGGGGGAGGGGGAGGGGGAGGGAGAGGGGGGCGACGGTGGCGAACGTCGCGGGAATGGGACGGGGGCAGGGTAGGGGCGTCGTCGTCGTCGTCGTCGGCGTGTCTACGGCCGTGACCTGGTTTTTTCCGAAGCAACAGGTCCCTTCTAATTAAGAACACTTAAGAAAACTTCCCTCTTAAAGTTGACGCCTTCCCCTTCACTCTCTCGCGGCCGTCCTGATAACGCTATTATATTTTAATAAACTCACTAGTTTCCTCCTTCCTTTTCCCGTCCCGCTTTTTCGCCGCTGCTATCGTCTCCTTTCATCTTCTTCGATCTTCAAGTACGTCAGATGAGACCCCCGCCTTGAGGAATACGCGTATACTCGGCGCGAAAACACCAACCCAGTTCCTTTAGCACTTGATCACGTTTTTGATCACTCAACCAGTCGTTATTGTCGCAATTGGTGCCCATTAAAAGAAACCTGTGTTTCGTTAAACAATTGAAAATAGTCGCTGGCTTCAATCCCACGAAAATTCCATACGTAACAAACATGCGTAGTAAAGAGATTGTAACGAACAGAAGCATATTTCTCTCTGGTCTCAAGGAGCATCGGTAGAACGAAGAATCTAAACTCGTTCGCGTGCATCCAAGTTGGATTACGGCCTACGCTGCTTCTCGGCCCCTCGTTTTTCATCACGACTCACGCACGGCTTGCGCGATAGTCGCAGCACTTTGCGCGCGGCAATAAATTTTACCGGCTTTATCTATCTACGAGGGCGTCATTTTTTGAGGGTAGAAACCAAGCTCGTTCACTGGAGACGAACAGAACAGATACCCGTGGAAAAAGAAGAGGATCGACAGAAATGAAAAAGCGAGAGAGATAAGGGAGAGGAGTCGAGAGACGGATAAAGAGGGTAAATTGAAGAGACGAAAGAAGAGAGAAGAAAGAGAAAGAGAGAACGAAACACCGCGGGACGATGAGGGTAGTATTGGCTGGTTGGCAGTCAGTGGCTGGGTTGCGAAGTTAAAGAGCTTCGGGGGCATACGTGAGAGGGATGTAGAGAGCTCGACGGGGGTGAGGACTGTGGCTGAAAGGGGGGGCGGAGGTGGCAAGGGGTATACGTGGGACGGGGCGAAGGGAGATTTGGCGTAGGGTGGGTGGCGTTCCTGGCGGCCATTTTGAACGCATATATCGATTGTTTGGCGGCCGGGCTCCGCTCGGCCATTCGCAGGGGTGGCTCGTGTGTCACATAACCAACCCCCGATCCGCCGTTTCCCTCCTTGCCTCCCGCGGTGGAAGAGCGTAGTGGTGTGTCCCCGCGCGCGTGATTCGTCCAACGGTGTGGACACGGCGCTGGACCCGTGCGCTCCCCCGTGCGGTTCTGCGACGTCCGAGCAAACGCGAAATTAAATTAGTGGACGAATCGCGGAATCAAGGGTAAGTGAATTCGCGAAGGACTAATCAAGATGTAATCGAAGACGTGTCAATCTCGTGTCACGTGAACTGGAAGATATATGTACGAAATTAAATCGATGTATGTAGGAATGTATTGGATACAATCTGTTGAGAGACGGATTAATTATTTCTAGTATGTATCTTCTATTCATTTCAGTAAAACTTTTTTTTACAATGACGAGTGTATATGACATGTGACATCTCTCTCTCTCTCTCTCTCTCTCTCTCTCTCTCTCTCTCTCTCTCTCTCTCTAGAAATAAACGGTCTTGTACACACTGTAAGAAAGCATGTAAAATTACATGCATAATAAGTGTAGCGATTACACTATTAACAACGGAAATATATAAATTTATATACTTTTAGAAAACAATTATTTTTACTCTTTGTCGCGTAAACACTTGTCTATGCGTGATGAAACATTACAAAAAAATTGTAAAATTCACTCAATCAAAAGCAAGCAGTGTACTTATTACATAAGGTAATAATTTTACCTGCGAGGTGTAAATTTACTGACGTATGTAAATATACTCCTTTAATAGATGGTCCCAATATTGCCCACTATAATAATTGTAATTTTATTACATGTACGTTTTTTACGGCGCGATATATTACAGGCGTTACAAGATTTTTGCAGATGAGTTCTCGTTAAAGAACCCATAAGTCGGAGTAAAAAACAGAATATTTTGGAACGTTCTATATAATTGGGGATATTATTCATAACATAAATTAATACCTCGCGCGGATCCTGCGAGCTCATTCTCGCGCATCGGCAGAACTTCCCCCGACCCTAACAATTACGAAAATTGACCAGTGCCTCCCGTACCGCCGTTCTCATAAATCTTCGCTGTCACCTGACCAGCACGCGTCCAGCACGTGCCGAGCGTGACAAGGGATCTATCGCGTCTTGTCCAGCACGTGACCGTAGGTCGGACCATCACCGCGGCGATGCCGCACATTCCCCGTGGCCAGAGTGGTATGGGAGGGTGGCTCCACGCACAAACTGCCCCTAAACCGGCTTAGAACCCGCCCCGGCGAAAGCCGGTGGCCCAATCGGATCCCGGGTCTCCACCGTATGATCTCGCCACGCGAAACGCGCAGGTCCGGTACTAGACGAACTGGACATTGGGACGATCTCTCCCCTCGCCACCCCGTGACCGCACGTGCGGAATTCGTCCGATATGTTTGATAGTGGCTGTGTGTAATATGAAAGAGAGAGAAAGAGGGAGAACACTTGAAGTGGACCATCGACTGGTTCATTCGCGCCAAATCCGTGTTTAATACGTTTTAATACAGATTGCAAAATTATTTTTTTACGTAAAAAATTTTATTATAAATACGCGTGCTTGTTGTTCGTAAGATTTCAATCTTCTCAGTAATACAATTATAAGCGCACTGGCAGCATCAATGTTGTATCTTGCACAAAGTATCAAAAAAGTAGATATTTCCTGAAGAACAAGGACCATTTTTCGCATTTGAGATTACGTCACGATAAGATGACGATAAAGAGAGTTCTACATGCCCGGGGCATTAATTTTGATACACGTTGCCTACTAATCTTCCACCCCGCAATTGTTCACGTTACAAACCCTGGATTTATTCCGCAAAACGTGGCAATTTGTTCGCGTAGTTGCTTAAAAACAGAGTCGGTGAAGACGAGCAAAGTAATTCCGGGGGATAAGCATGAAGTAATGTGGTAAAATGTCGCTCGCGCCGGCGGCGGTTTGTGGGCCGTTGCGTCTTAAAGGGGAAGTTTCGCACCCCCGTGAGGTAAAGTTCCTCGGCTCGGCATTCTCCCGCCTCGCGATCTCCATCCTCTTCCCCCCCGCGGCTTTTTTTTCAGCGTCTCACCCCTTTACCGTCGTCCTGGCGGCGCGCCAACTAGGTGAAAAGTGCGGAAAGTGAACTCGCGATTTACGGCACCGCCGCCGCGGAGAGAGTTGGAGGGTGGGGTTGAATGAGGCTCGAGGGCGACGGTGGGAAGGGATGCTAGACCAAGGTGGAGAACCGCCGACACCTTCCTTCGGAAAATTTATTCAAATTAAGGTATATCGGACGCGACTTTGCGGACCGCTGCAAAAATCGAAAGCGCCGCGAGGCGCCGCGCCCGTATAATTGGCGACGGTGAAAGTCAACGGCGACTTTGAAAACCAGGCACACCCCCCCACACCGTTGCACTATTTCATCGTCGGAGTTTCGTTCGACGGTTAAACTTTCGTTCGCAGCGAACTGCCGCGAAAAGTTTTCTCCCGCGATCGCATCGGGCGCGACGGAGGGATAAGCCTCGAATGAACGATCGAATCTTCCCCGTAATAGCGTAAGTGGGTTTCCTTCGGTAAATCGGAAATGACGTTCCTAATTGGATCTCGGGAATGCCGTATCAACTGGCATGATTGATTGGGAATTGATAGACGTTATTGACGTCCCACCTGCTGTCGTGATCTTTGCGAAATTTCGCAAATTTCGCAACATATCGAGAACGATTGATAACTTTGAAACGTGAAATTCTATCATTGATGAAGTGTATAAGAATGGAATTTGCAATTAGCTTTGGAATAAAAAACAGACAATTTATGATAAAGGATGCCTTTCAACACGGCATGCTCTGGAAAAAAAAACAGTAACCCATTTTGGGGCCCGCAATTAGTAATCGAATTATTTGGATTGTTCGTTACTCTACTCTGGGAAAAATGCTTTACACATGCTTTATATTATTAGTAATAAGATTTATCTGTTAAAATTTACAGAGTAAAATGTTGATTTTATTCTACATAACATAAGTGAGAGTGATTTCGAGCCGCCATTTAACTTATTACGTCTGTAAAATGTAAAAATTACACTTTTAAAATTGATTTCATTAAAAATATGTTAATTCCACACAAAATTCACTTCAAATTATTTTGAGATTTGCACTTATTTTGTGTTAAAATATTAACAGAGTGTTAGTGTGATCATTTAACATATCCATATTATGTTAAATTAACACAAACATTTGTGTGGGCAGTTCAGGACGTGTGATATCTGTTAAATTTAACACAAGTTTTTCCACTGCGTAGTATTACTTAAAAATCTTGAATATAAATAGAACAGCCAATTGCGATTTTTCGTTACGCGGGGTAAAATTCGTAAAAAAGATTAGAGTTACGAACAATCCAAATAACTCGATTACTAACTGTGGGCCTTAAAATGGGTTGCTGTCTCTTTTTTCCCAGAGTACAAAACGCAATATTCCTGACGATTCTGTTACATTATAAGTCGGAAGTATTTCGGACCGTGTGCTTTTCTTTCGATTAACACGGTCCATACTAATGTCTAAAGGTAACTTTAAATTCTCCCCCTTTTACAGAAGCGCGCCCCTATTCTCTTGATTCTTGAAATTCGCATGGATCCATGAGCAGATCGGCGCAACATGTCAGATCGCGAATGCGTCCTTTAAATCCGCGTAATACTCCTTGTCAAAAACACGCCGGGGTCGCAAGTGCGCTCGGCATATCTCGCAAAACGTATCTTCTCCCCGTCCCACCCTATCCGCCCGTTTATTCACCTACGGCCCGCGCGCTCTTTTCTTTGATCGCGTCTTCGAGAGAATCCGTTCTTTCGGAGAGACTTCCCGCGCGGCCGCGCGCGTTCGATGGGCCCCGCACACCCTCACGCACGTGCGTTCGTGCACACGCCCACGCGCGCGCGCGCGCACACGTGCAAATGCAAATACGTGTATTCGTGATACGTGTCTGCTAGGACGCGCGCGTGTGCGGGCGCATATTCTGGAATACGAGGAGCTCTAATCCCCTTTTAGAGACTCGGCTCATACCACACATTGAGATATGCCTTTGACGGGCGCTCCTGCTGTGCTATTGGCTCGGCGTAATCTCATGTAAGTTGGGTTGCCTAGCCGCAGGAGCGGCACACGTACACGCGGCGCACACACGGGCGCGCGCGCGAGTTAGGGCCCGTTCACACGAGGAGTTGTGCCACCGCAGCCCGGGCTCTTCTCCCCGACCCGATCTTTTGGAGTCTCCTATTTACCCTTGTCGCACACACGATCGATAGGGCAGATGCCTGACGTACAGTCGGCGCATGCCCCGCCTGGAAACCGAATCGAGCAGCAGAGATTTCACCCTTTCTACGTCAGAGGGCACCTACCACCGTTTCTAGGGTGGCTCGTGGACTAATCTCGGCCGATTGGGGGGATGTAAATCAGTTTTTGACGAAAACGCGCTGCAGACGGAAAGTGTACCTGCGCGAATTCAATTGGGCAACTCGCCCGTTCGCCAATTTAATTTGCTTAATTTATATTCAGCCTCTGTCGCCGAAAAAACAACCGGACGGCGGAGCTGCGAATAATGTTGGACCTAAATTTCATACAAATACTCGGATACTATTCGAATAGTAAAAGCCCTGCTAAAATAACTGGTAGAGAACGTTTATAATAGAGAAAACTTTTTAGAAAATTACAGTAAATTGTTTTATTCCTTTCAAATTGAAATCACTTACAAAAGTAGCAGACAATTTGAGTGGCAGCGCAAAGATAAGAAATATTTTACCAGTTAGACATAGATGGATATCAACACATATTGTCCGCTGTGTCCGCTTTACCACATTAACACAACAAAAGCTTGTCAAAACCTGCACGCGCAGCGAGGTGCGACCGCACTAAACCGGGCGTCTAAGTTCTTTGATACACTGATAAAAAAAATTTTAATAAAAAAATATTACTTTACTCAAAAAAATGATTCGTTAGGTGGCTCCTAATAACTTATTAACTTGAATTAGAAAAATAATAAACAAATTAAAACATGCATTGCTTTAACTTAAGTATTTATTAAATATTATAGAATGGATTTTAAATTGACAAAATTTTATTTTAATTCTATAAAGTGTTTACTAAGATGTAATTTTTACAGCGAAGAAAATTGGATCTCTTATTTAACTAAAACAATTATTTCACTCAATAAATAGTATTCTATATCTCATGAAATATTTATTTGAATGTAGAAAATATAATGGTTTAAATTAATTTACTTAATATAATAATTTGATATTTTTCTTTAAATAGAATAAATATTTACTTCAGTATAAAAAATAATGTTAAGTAAATCCAATTATTCAGTTCAAAAAAAAATTTTGTAAGTGTACTATTCGTGCTCGTATTCGTTTTCGTATTCGCGAATAGTGTTTTTCAGCTATTCGCAACACCCCTGATCTCGAGCCATCTTACTAATGTTATTCTGATGTTGCAAAAAGATTAGGCGTAAAACAAGTCCTATTAGACATGAAATTAGATGTTTCGTTGAACGGATAAATGTCGAGGGGATACGGCGAGTTTCTGTTTAATATACACCGCCACGTGCGCTGTCCGACTTTTATCGCGTAACGTCGAAAAAATTAAGAAGACCCGACGTATTATCTCTTACGACTCGATTAAGCTCGCGATTTCACGAGCCAGTGATTCACGCGTCGTTCTCTTTACCTAGCCGCGAAGATATGATAATGATTAATCAACCTTCCGTCCAAACACAATTCCGCCGAGACGTTCGCAGGAATGCTAATACAGGCTCGCAGGATTGCACCTGCGGGGAAGGCAACCCCGCACACATGCTAGGACCCTATCCTAAGGCGGTACAACAAGAGCCCGGGCGACAATCATAGAGCCAGGCACGTTTCTGTTTGCGTTGCACATGCGCTCGTATAACGGGCGATGCTATTTTAATTACATTTTTGACGGGTAGCGCCTTAATTAGCGTCAACTTGTCCGGTGGATCGCGGATTATATGGCGCTTCATCGTAAGCCGCTTTTCATTTTACGGTACAGCAAATTATAATAATTCGCTGCTTTATCTTCTGCAAATCGTGAAATAATAAAGATCCAAGCGCAACAGAGATAACGTTTTCATCAATGTTTGTTAGAATTTTGTTTTTTTTTATATTATATGCAGAGAAGTTTGCACGTGACTGTAAAGCCCGTATCAGACTACGGATTGGGATCGAGATTAGATTGAATTTGACCATTTGGAGTAAAGTTTACTAATCTCAAGTTTAGTCACTTTTACTCTAATCGGTCAAATTTCAATCTAATCTCAATCCGCAGTCTGATATGGGCTTAGAGCCTGTGTCCACGATGCCAGAACTTGGGCCAAGTTCTAGTTCCGAGAAATGTGAAGCCAACCAACTTGCAGCTTTTACGGAATAGCTGCATGTTGATTGGCCGCACATTTCTCGAAATCGGAACTTGAACCAAGTTCTAGCATCGTGGACGCAGGCCTTTAAGGGTGAATGTTGGTAAAAAGGATGTTCTCTAAATTTACTACCGTTTCATTTCGTTTCTACCTTTTTGTAGCGACTTGAGAAGCGCGAGTGACGCTCCCGTAAAACAAAGAGTAACATTTTCATTAGCATGCGGCGACATGGAGATTTCCGAAAAGTTTCTCGTTATTTATACCGAAGTTTATCGGGCGTCAGGGGCAATCAGTTGCTAGGCAAAGTTGCTCGCGATGACCCAAGAGCCACGTGTCTTCTCGCCACCGCACACCTCCTGCGCTCCCTCCCCCCGTTGTGTACACGAAAAGTGCGCGGCGCTCGTGTTTTTTCTCGCCCGTCCAGTTTTATCGTAATTGCCAGCTTTACGTAAGGCTTGTTTGTACATGTGTTATCATGAAATACGGCGCTATTTGTACAATTGTTTGCTCCCTCACCCGTGGCGTGGCGACACGGCGCGATGCCACCACCTGCGTGACCACGGACGAAAAATTCCGGGCAGAAGGTTTTTCGGTGATTCAAATTACCTGGAATTAATTTATTGTCAGTATTAAGTGACTCTCTCCCTCTCTCTGTCTCTCTACGCGTTAATGGCACTTGATAAGGGACCTTGCCAGAGAGATGACGTTCGCCACGTGCAAACGAACGCAGATCGCTTGAGCGAGAAGCTTTTGACTTGTTCATTTTTATAATATTTCACTGCCATAATTTATGTGTCTGTGCAATCCGCAGTCTTTCAATTATTCCACCGACTCGCACCGAGTTGCATCGCGACGCTCCGCCCGACATTGAGTCACGCTCGCCTTCATTCGAGTTATCAATCGCAGCCGCCGCGCTCGGATCGGTCGAAGTGCGCGAGCACGTGATTATTCATCGGATTAAGCGGTGCAGAGCGAAAATATTCCCGAGCCAATGACGTCGCGCGCGAATATTCCAATAACGACGATAGCAGGCTCGAGACAGATAAGAATTCGGATTCCCCCGCCATTAAGGCGTGAAACTCGAGCTCGTGATAATCGCAATGGCGACTGTCACTTCGACGAAAAACATACGTAAACGCTAATTATGTAATTGTGCTGTGCATTCTTAATGTAGAAAAGTTACAACAATTTCCTATGCAATTATAAGAGAAGATTCTTTCAACTTCATTCGATATTAGTCGATCGATGATTGTTCGAAGTTAAAATTTTTATTAAAATGTCTAACTCAAATAGAAACGAGATCGCTGAATCATACACTGAGAAAAATTTTCATCGGACTAATGGAATCAATTAAACCTATTGAAATTGAGAAAAAATATTACTTAGTATTATTATTTAATATATATATTAAATATATATATATATATATTTAATATATATATTAAAATATCCTGACTAAATATTAGTCAGGATATTTTAATATTTTAATATTTTTCGCAATAAGATTTCTAATTTCAGTACGGGGAGGGGGGTTATTGTGTTGAATGCTAAGTATAGCATTTTAAAATAATTAGAAAATCGTTCAACGATTTTATAATACGTGAATCTGCTGGCGACGACGATTCCACCTAACGAAAACCTGTGCTGTATGTCCGAAAGTAACGGCGCGCAGGACAGGTTGGAAAATACGGTATATGAATTCACATATTAAATTTTAACAATTATTAGGCTACCTCCAGCTTGCCCGGGCCTGACTATGATTTGGCGTTCTCGTTTCTGCTTGAGTTATATCTTAAAGATCCTGATTTATAAGTTTACTTAAAATTTTTAATGTCAGTCGGTCGCAATTAAAACTCCCTTTTTTTAAAAAACTCGTTTTTGTAGATCTCGCTTTTAGCACCCATTATCCAGAAACACCTTTTCCCCAGCGTGTAAGTCGAGCGAATCCATTTCGTTTCACGCGACGTAATCCCATTCGACGTCTCTAGGAGCGGGGCATTTAGTAAGGAAGATCGATCCCCCATAGAAAATTGTCCGAGCAATTTGTGATCTTTCACGATTCTCGCTGGACCACGAAAACGAATCTCGTTTGAGGACGCCCGGCGTGCTAGACCATGTGACATAATCCCGTCGGACGCTTATTCTGCGTCGCGTTCTGACCGAGGATCCCCGGAAAGAAGCGGACGCGGCCAAGTTTCGTAAATACAAAAACATGCCGTTGCACAAAGGGTCTTTCCAAGAGTGACACAGAAATTGCTGCGGGAAGATACGCGACGATCCGCCGGTATCTTTGTTTAAAGGTTATCTTAGTGATTAAAATTTCCTGGTAGGATATGGTCGCCACCGACTGAAATTTATAATTTATTTGTTTTACCTGATAATCTTGACTTAGTCCGTTGAAATCGTTAAACCAGCAAGAGATAATGCAATGAAGTGCGTACGATATTACACGAAAAATAGTAACTTTTGCAATATCGACTTTGTTACTAGTTGAGTTATTAAACTAACAATAAGTCAAGGAATTCGTTTTTAAACCAAGTCAAGGAATTCGTTTTTAATTAAATGTTGTACCATGCGGAAATTATGTAAGATTTTTAGATGCCCATTGGAATCTGAATATTTAAATTGTTTTTAACCTTCATCTGCTCGTTTCATTATTGGCCCGATTCCTTTATATTTTGTAATACCATTTTGTGCATAAAATATAAACCGGTTTCTAAGGATAACATGCGAAATAACGTGGATTTCTAAATATACCTCTGCGCAATAACTGTCATTTATATAAATTTTCGATTAAAATGTTGATCAAGCGATTGAAAAAAACCATCTCCAGTCATTAAAATAAATATTTCATCAATTTATGTACCTTCATGTAAACATTGTGAGCCAATGTCGAAAGTTTTGACAACCTTTTGACTATACCTTTCGTCACAATGCAACACGAAGCTATGCTAATACGATCGCATATAAAATACATATCATATCGTGGAAGTGGGTGAGAACCAACTCAATAAAAAAGAAAAAGAAAAGGAAGACACGTATACAGAAGTCTCCGTGAGTCGAGGCGACATAATGGTAGAGAGACCGATAAGTGGAGGGCTTCGAGGCCCTACGTGAATCGAGGGCAGCGGTAGAGGATGAGGTGCAGGTCAGAGGCATCTCGCATGGACGCAGGTCCTTTGGAGCTTATTCGTCCAGGGAAGAAGAATGGACCCCCGAATCCTTTTCGTCCGTAATTCGGGACGGGGCCAGCTGCAAAAACCCCCCTGGATCCTCGTGATCGCCGTGCGTTCTTAGCCCTCGGGGAAAGGATATCGTAAGGGCGCACCGGCGCGAGGGGGACAAATCTTTTTTTATATCTTAGATCCTAGCCGATCAGTTTTTTACGAACCCTTTTTTCCCGCGCCGTTCTCGCCGTCCCAAGGAGCCGAGGGTCCCATTCGCGACCCGTAGGGGCCCGTTCGCGCAACTGTCGCCTCTCGCCTCGTCCTGCCTCCTCTTTCTCAGTGGCCGCGCAAAAGGATCGCCCTGAATCTCCTCCGGTTGCGAGCGTGAGCGTGTGAGCACGCGTATGTATTACACACGCTTCCCATTCACGGAAGAACGGATGCACCGTCGTGAGAGAGTTCGGCCGTCGCGTCGCCTCGTTGTCCTGCCGAGTGTTTCTTCCAATTTCACGGGGACAAAGGATCACGCGCATTCGAGATGTCCTCTCCTGGCCCTCATGACTACAGATAAACACGACGAATGGAAGGGAAGGGTCTCGGAATAGACGCATTAGACTTTCCAAGCAAAATGAGTCACGGACCTTTCATTTTCAAATTTCTTTCTAACGCGTCCGAAACTTTCTATTTCCCTGCTTCTAGTACAATTGACAGCCGTATTGTTTTGTATGAATAACAAGTAAAGGTATAACTGTCATTTTTAGATAAACTAAGAAATGTGTCGTTGATATTTCAAGTGAGAAAGTCGAAGTCTACGTTATAGCGTTATTTGCAAAGAATAAATAATAAGTAAAAATATCAGTCTTCTTGGTACAATATCTGACACGTCGAACTAAATCTTATAATCTTTTCACGTGAAAATAGTTATTTTTGACTGGCCTATATGAGTCGATACCGCGTCTCACACGACGAGTTTGTAAGATCCGAGCACGTATCATAAATATCATACGAAACTGCTCCGATAGAGTTCCAGAATCCCCTAAAACATTTAGCGTGACATGCACATGTCAAATTTTAATCCATTGCATTTTTAAGTATAATCCGTTTAAATTTTGCATCGGGTGAGCGTGCGATTTTTAAGTATGATAATGCTCCTTTAATGATAATAATATCAATTTGTATCTAAAAGGAATCCGATAACCGATATTCCAAGAGAAAGGAGCTCCGTACAAGCAAAGGACCTTCTCGCTCTAACATAAACTTTTACGTTTATATTTTTATTGTTATACATTCTTATATCCCACTTATTCGTGCGTCGCGGCTGTCAGGCCGCAAATTCAAAGTCCGGCGTCTGCTAAGTCTATCGGGTGAAGTGCCTCGCGGGGGCTGGTTTCGGATATCGTGACTACTGGTCAGTTTGTTCGATAGTCGGTGCCAGCCAGCACGGATGGCCATATAGCCGCTGCGCCTTACCGGGGGCCTTGGTACCGAGCTGTGCCAAGAGGGCCACCGGTCAATACCTTCAGACCTTCGGAACACGTCGCGGGAACAAGCCGCGAAAAACGTAACCAGCCAGGTCGATGTGGACGGCCGTGTGTGTCGCGCTTGACACCGACTGCATCGAAAGTATATATTCCACTGAGGACGTGACAGTCGAAAATATATTTTTATTTTATTCATCTTGCGATACGTCGCAATATTAGAAACTGTAACAGAGTCCTACTACAATTTCACACGTATTACCTATGAAATCTGTACAGCGTAGAAAACTTAAATCTTGTATATAAATTTTATTTTATCCGTTGTATTATAATATATATATTAATAATTTAAGAAAATAAAAAAGTTTCCCGTCTATAATATTATATATTAATAATTCAACAATATAAAAAAGTTTCCCGTCTCACGCGTTTTTGTTATACGACACGATATTTTGTGAAATTCCAGAAAATATAATAACAAACGGTCGGATAGTTTTTAAGTTTTTTCTAAATAGTAAGATTCGTGTGCAATTATTACAGAGAAATGTGCCAAGACGGCTAAATCGAAAAGCGTCGCCTCGATCGCGGTCTTTTTTTTTTCTCTCGCTACTCTCCGCGTATGTGCGAACGTACGTGGAAAGGCCTCTCGTCGTTAGACTCGCGGCGACTAATTATTCTAATTACTTCCGGCCGGGCTAATTATAATTAACCGGTCGCGAAACATCAATTAGGCATCAATCAGCCCGGCCGCCTCGCGCAATGCCACAAATGGGGTATTATTCCCAGATTCGCGGCCGACTCGCGCGACGTCAGTGAGAAAGGAAAAAGCCGCTCTCGAATGCGTTATGCCTCATCGCGCGGTGCCTCGAGATCGCCGAGCGGACGTGACTTCTCTCTAAGGCGTATCTCCGTGACCAGGCTAATTATTCCCATCGGAGGATAATTAATTGTGCTCGACCGGAGGCGATAAATATCGCGGCGGGTGCGCGCGCTCACGTGCACGGGCATGCGTGTGTATATACATATACGTGTCGTCGTCGCGAGGGAGTCACGTAATGTTGCAGCTCTCTATCGTTTGTCAATGGCTTGTTTATTATCGCCGATCGGATTCACGTGCGATATACCCACATACGTATGCGCACGTGAAGATGATAACGGGTGTCTTCGGATACCGGTCGCCTGCCGCGGCCGCCGGTAAATTCTGCGACTCGGTCTACACCGAATTAGCATCAGATAAGAAACGTGTGTTTAATCACAGATATTAAAACTGAGAAACGGTTATCGCGAATGCATAAATACAATAATGTCGTATTCGCGCTGCTTGCTCTCGCGGTTGAAAACATCAAACAATTTGCGCGCCGATTACAGCGGTAAATCAAATCAAGTAAAAGGCGATGACGCTCCGTAAAATTGGAGAAAAAGGTTCAATTCTCTCCCGCGAAACTTTAAGGGGATCCTAAAGCCGTCTGTTTTACCGACATTCTTTGTTATAAGTAATCTTTTAATTGACTTTATAAAAGTGCAAAACTCTTTTACGAAATTAAAGTACGCAGCAAAATCTAGACTATGCTGGTCGACTTTATATAAAAAACGAAAAACAATTTACTAACTTTTGGTAAACTTGACGACAATATTTGCTTGATACAAGAATTCTACAATAAATATATACAAAATGAGACCAGCATACTCGAAGGACAACATATAAGAACAATATCGTGTAATTAGAATTAAGATTAAGAGCCTAGAAAAAAAATTATTTCTAATAAACGCAAGTCCAGAATCCATAAATTTTATGATGTATTTACTGTGAAAAAAATTGTTAAAAATAAGTATAGATTTTGGGCCCTTAAAATGGAATGACCCCTTAATCAATTATAAATTCTGTACTAGATGTATTTACACATCTTTTTTACCCCACGTTTTAAGCAAATACAAAGTTAGTAAATGAAGTTCCAGCGCATTGTGGTGCATCTTAGATGTTTGATTGAACTTTCTCGGTGTATTCGCGTATACACGTGTACATATAAATTTTAACATACCCTTTTAAATATCAAATAAACTAACTTTCACGTTTTTCGCACTATATATTGATCGCATTCTACTTATTTTCTACTGTTCACTTTGTAATTATGTAATCGTGATTTCTGAACTTTTTATTTTGACACTTTTATCAATGCTTGCGCTGATGATGGCACTGTGATGTTCGAAACGTTCGTACATTTTAATTATTTTTACGTTTCATTTTTATAAAGACATTGTCTTACCGTCACCTCATTTTCCTCGGTTTGTTTGACCTTTTTCATTCCCTAGTTGTTATTTACATGATACGAGCTTGTCGCCACTATTAATTTAAACTAAATACTTAATAACAGATTTGATATTGTCTTGATTATACCCCTTCGTCACAATGGAACTCAAAGAAAATAAGTAAATGAAGTAGCCAAATCTGTCGGTCACTGTCGGAGTAAAGATTAAGTGGAGGCGACTTCACAAAATGACGGTTCGATGCAATGTTTTCCCCGTTGTCGTAGGGTGCGTCGGTTATTTTCGTCGTTCTTATTCGCGGCCATGTTAAGTGAGTCAGAACGAATGGGCTGACGTCCTCGCGGAGGAGAGAGGACGCGGCTAGGGGTAGGTATCCGATAAGGAGAGCGAAGGAGAAGGAGGCGGAGTGCCGTGTGAGGGATGTTAGGATTTTCACGCGAGACAAGACATAACACACGGGTCTGAGCCGGCACAGAAATAGTCACCGGGTAGAACTCGGGGTTCCATTGCGTGCACGCATAAGCGCAGCCCCTGCAACGGATGTGTGTCCCGGGGCTATTTTCAAGTTCCCTGTCTTGAGACACGGTCGACAAAATTCGGGTCTTTCGCGTAGATATGGAGAAGACGATCTCTGGCTGCCTCGAGTGTAATTATCTCTCGAGCGTCAATCCGCGCGGAAAACGAGAATTTACAATAGTCAAAATAATGTGGAATAAAAAGACGACGAGTACAGGCTCTCGGCAGCGTGCCATTTCGTTTGTGAAAAAGAGAGCCGTACATTTTTTCTTTCGGGAATGTTTTTCCGGTCAGGAGCAGCCGAAAAAGCAGCAGATGTGAAAAAGAAATGCGCTTAATTTACGTGACAGATTTCTCCAGCTACTACGAGCTGTTGAAGACAGCTGACGTCCAGCGTTAAAAATACTACGATGCACGTTGGAAAACTTTTCTAATAAAAAAATTACATACGCACGAGAGAGCGAGAGAGAGAGAGAAAGAGAGAAAGAGGAGAGAGCCCGTGAGAAAATTCCGTCCAGCGGGGAGATAAAGTACTCTTCGAAAATTTTCCCTAATCTTGCGATTCGAAACTCCGTGGCGATATTCGCGCTGCTTTTTTTTGTACCGAGCAGCTGAGGTACTCGTGAGAAATTTTGATCGTCTTTCGCTCGTCGCTCATTTTTTCTCGCGCCACTTTTTTCCGAGTTTAACGAGACCAAGCACGTCGATAAGAAAAAACGCCGCGAACGAGGGAGAGCACCGTAAGTGACCGGAGTCACGTTTGTTTCGTATTCATGAGCGATCGAAGGTGACGAGGTATCGATCGATTCGGCCCGGCTATTGTGCATCAGTCGGCGCACTGTCCTCCTTCCCCCCCATTCCCCTCCGCGTTGCATCTTCGCCCCATACGTACGCCCCACGTGCACACGTCATTTGAATACGCGCGCGTTGGTCCCCGGCGCGGCCTCGTCCTCCTCCCCTATTATGTGTAAATTGTATTATTTTTACCCCAAATACATTTCGCCCCCATACGTCGCGCCACGGGCCTCCAGGGTCAACAGGTCAAATTGCACATGTCCATCGTAAGTCACCCCCGGGCACGGTCAGCCAGCGTACCCCTCCGTGCCACCCCAGCACACCCCGTAGCGCCCTATCTTCTACGTGGGTCTTCCCTTTTTTTCCGAGAGTCACGTACATTCGCACTCAGCCCAGCGCCACGTCGTTCTGCGCAATTCAAGAATCACGCAAAAAAATTAGAGTTGGCGATTACAGGTAATTGTAATTTTTTATAGATGAATAATGTAAAAATAAAATGTCGGACAGCTCTTTTTATAGGAGGCGGTTTAATAAAAAGAAGGTCGATACACACACATTAGCCAAGAATATTTAGCCGTCGAGATTCACGATACTGTTACAGAATCTACGATTTTAATTTAGACGATAATTTCTATAAAATTAATTTCTCTAAAACGGATACGTGGTGATAAAATTAAAATATGTGAGACACTTGAAAACTATTGTAAAATATATTGCTTAAATAGTGTATTCGATCGAAAACTCTGTCTTCAAGCTTGAGTAAGATTACACATTAATTCACGATTGATTCGTTAAAATTAATTGATTTTGTTATTTCCATTGTAATAAAATGCGTATACCAATATACTGTAAATATTATCAACGAAAGTATATAAAAATCGTAATCGTTGAATGACTATTAATCGCGATCCTCGATGTGAAACAATCAAGTCGTTCGTCGGCATTCGAAGACGCTGGCGATCAAGCCGAGCGAGTTCGAACGGGGTCGGGAGCGGCGACAAACAAAGTGCCCAAAATGCAAAAAGTCGCGTCGGAAATCTCACGCGAATTCAACCCTTCGGCGGCCGCTCCGTCGGGCATAATAATTTCTCGCGTGATTTTAAACCCGTAAATTTTTTACCTCGTAACCACCGGCCCGGTTTCTGCTCTTACACCCTTACAGCCCGCTACCCGCTCGGATACGGATTGCGCGCGGGGTCTTGTTTTGTTTTGTTTTTGCGCTAACAAAAACAGAGTGGCGTCGTGCCGTATCGTCTGGTCGCGCGAGAACCAGGCCCCGCGATCGGTTATCATTTCACACCGATTATAATAAAGCCGCGAGCCAGCGAGAAGAAGGGCGGCCTCGTCGGGGGATGCAGCGTGGACCGATGACATCCTCGAGTGAGACAGAGAGAGAGACAGAAAAAGAGACAGGCAGACAGATAAAGAGAGAGAGAGAAAGAGAGATAGCAGCATTCGTTGTTCTAGGACAGACCCTCTGCGGCGAGAGAGGGGAAACGAGGAAGCGGGAATAGAACGACGGAAAAAAAAAATCATGCGGGTTAACTCGAAAAAAGACTGGAAAGCAGAGTCCCGTTCGAAGGAGACCCTCTCGCGTTGCATATCTTAAATAAGTATATAATAATGCCAGCGGTGCCGTCGGCTTGTTTTCAACCCCTTCCTCCGTTGTCTCCCGTGTACCGGCCGCGTTTTTTTTTCTCCACCCCACCGCGGGAGAGTCGGTCGCGGGACGAAAAAAGCTCCTTCTCCGGGCAACGGATAAAATCTAAATTAACTAAATTAAGGGCCCGACCGCGCTTCCACCTCGTCTTTGCATACGATTTATACACGCAGGTTTTTGCAGCTTTTCCGTCGGGATGAAAGGAAGACGGGAAGGAGCGTCGCGCGTTGCTTCTTTTTATGCCGTTGTTTTTCAAACGTCCTCTCTCTTTCTCTCTCTCTCTCTCTCTCTCTCTCTCTCTCTCTCTCTCTCTCTCGCTCATTCTTTCCCCGCGGCTTGTAAGATCGTTGAAAGGTCGATTTACGGTTGTAAAATTACTCACGTGAAATTCGAGACCGGGCGCGTTTACTTTAAAGATTTATGCGCCTCTTCGGACAGAGGGAGCAAACTGTATTCTTCAAGGAAGTTTGTTACGTATTTCAGTGCTTTCGGATCCCCCGATTGCTTCATCTCATACGAAAATAGCGGGAATGCATCGGCGAGCGATGATCCAAACTGTATTTATATCGTACAATTATATACAACACGATCGCCGTTTATATCTTGCTCGAAAATAATAATATTAACTTTCTCGTTTGTTACGGTTGCAGAACGAAACGATGTTGCCGTGCAATTGGCGACTGAATATTCCTAAACGTCCGTATCCATCCACTCGGTATACCGAAATAATGTATTGTTCGAATCCGGTAAATATATGCGACGGGAATATAACATCGACCAGAGAGCCCGCTGAATTATCCAATAATGTCGTTTAACGGTTCAAGAACGCGTCCATTCTGACATGTAGAAAAAAGTCTCGTTGTGGATGCAACAAAATGCACGCGCGTCCAAACATCGTTCCTCGCATGGTCGCCTCTTCGGCGCACTTCCGCTGTTTGGTCATTCCGCGCCACCCTCTTTTTTTGCGGCCGTTTGACCATATGTGACGGCGTTGTTGCACCAATTTCGGGGCCCCAGCACCGCCGGCGATCGATTGATTTCGCGCAATAATAGATACGAAAAACCCTCGTGAAAACGCGAACGGCCATGAATAACCGACCATTCTCTTTCCCTATCTCTCCCGCTTTCCGTTTAGCTTTAGTCAAATTACGCCACCATTCGCGGCGGCGGCGGCAGTGACCTTCGATGGTAATGACACGTTAAGCTTGCCCGCTGGGAGAGATTTCGATGGCACGGCAAATCTGACGTGTCTGGATTATTCTGACTTTTGTGGCAAGGCAGCCGGGTGTTTCTGTTTGACAATGGCGACGTTTCATCCCGATTTTAGTTCAATAAATATTTAAACAACCGTTTTAATATCGGCTGCACGCATCGAGAATATTAATGCTAATTCACTTTCCTATCTCTCTTCCTTAATGCTCTTTTATAAATAAATTGGAATTTTTTTAATTTGTTGAAATTTTTACTTCATTCACGGTAACGTGTTCACGGATATTCATTGGAAATATATTCATAGGAAGAGACAACACAAGATATAATCAATTTATTCCAGAAGTATCTAAGAATGTGTGATTTCCTATTTTGAGCATTTCGGTGTCAATTTTATCAATTGTCAGATCACAGACGTTATAGTTTTATTTAATAATATTGATTTTTTTAAGTAAGATTGCTTGGAGCGAACGCGTCATGTTTATTGCTGTACGATAAACATGGTTGCAGATATACTATGAACGGAATCCATTTTATGTCCCTTGTACAGCAACGTGATCAGCTTTCGATCAATGGATGGATTAGGGTGGGTTTCGCGCGATTCAGCAAAAAGAATACATTTGTCAGGTGGCTGCGAAGCGGAGAGCTTCTATCTCAGCGGAGATTAATTACTTTGACGATGGACAAGAATAATTAATTAATGTCGGGATAATGAAATGGGGTTTTTTTTAATTGACCGAGCAATGTGTACTGGTTGATCAAAGGATCAACATCCAGTGACCTCTCAACAGCAGAAGTGACCACAAAGCAAAGGATTACACATAAATCAATACGTAAATTGGGGTAAAGCAGAATATCGATTATGAGACAAAGAGAGAGAGAGAGAGAGAGAGAGAGAGAGAGAGAGAGAGAGAGAGAGAGAGAGAGAGAGTCCTTTATTTTATAAGATTCTTTTATGTTGACTAATTGAGTAATTAAAAAGATATAAATTAGTTTGTGGTGCATTGACAAAAAAATGTTTAAAGTAACTAGATTTACTTAAAATTATTTTTTATTTGAAGTAAATATTTATTCTATTTAAATAAAAATATCAAATTTCATGTAAACTTATGTATTATATTAAGTAAATTAATTTAAATCATTACATTTTCTACATTAAAATAAAGATTTCAAAATGTATCTCGTTGTACATACATTCATAAAATTGACGAATCTTTAATTAATGGTGCTTCATTTTTTACTTGAAAAAAGATGGTACCTTATTTACACGTTGCAAATAATTTCATTATTTAATCCATGACCCCCACGAAATAATCTCTCATTAAATCACGCCATTAACAACGATGTCCCTGCATATATAACTAATCACAGATACTTTATTATAACTTTTTAGACATATACACGCGATTGCACGGTGCATTTTTGCCGCGTGTTTTTTTTTGGTACCACGAGATAGTGGACAGAAAGAGCGCACCGTGAGACGCGCTTTTTCGTTCCGGAAGATTCCCGACTGTCGGTTGATATAGCCTCTTTTTTTCTCTCTGGCTGTTTGCAAAGGGTTAAATTACGCGCGGTGGGGTGATGAGACACCAGAGGAGCGGAGTCCGCTTTCGTGCCTATGCTAAATAGGGGTGGCCGGAGAAAAAAATATATTAATAGCCATCCAGCCTCCCGATTTTTTTCATGGTCCTGTCGCTCACCCCTCTCTCTCCCTCTCTCTTTCTCTTTCTCCTTCTCCCCGTTGCGAGTTTTACCCCCATAAGCAGCCCTTATGTGGTAAGATATACCCATGATAGCACGCTGTCGGTTCCATTGGAGCCAACGACTTTTTCCTGCCGGCACTCGTCGACTTTTAAAAAGGACAATCGTTGAGAATCTGCGTCCTATATTTTGTTACCTGAACCCGCAAATCGCGCAATTAGCTGTAATCCGTTAGTCGATTTCCATAATTAAATTACATGGATCAAATACCGCCGAACGTAAATCAAGCATGATTATGAATGAGAATTATGTAAATGCTTATAGAGCGCTAACGTGTTTCGCGTATATTTCACATTGCGCCTTGCTGTAAATAAGTACGGTTTTAAGTCTGATACGGATACATGATACAATGTATATATTCTTGCGCAATTGCAATTAAAATTTGCTGATTAACGTTTCCTTGTATGTTATACTTATTTTCTTCAAAAACGAAATGCCAATCGAAAGTAGACGAAAGTAGATATTTCTTAAATAAAAATATAATCACTAGCAACACAAGAGAGGGACGTATGAATTATATTAATATAATGAATTATGAATTATATTATCCGTATATAAATATAAATTGCAAGTATATTCTGCATAGTAGTGTATACTAAAGTACGCAAATTGTATTTATAAAAGTCGTAAACTTGTTAGCAACGTGTCCTCTTATTAACATCTTTCGTTATATTATTTAACATTTTCTGTTACATAATCTTTTATATGTATCTTATAGTATACCGTCGAGTTTAGGGTTAAAGCTAACACCGGAAGCGGAGCAGTTCACGCTGCGGCCGTTAATGGAGTTCCCCACCCTTTCCACGAAAATGATCGTTTGCCGAGAATGAGAGGAAAACACAGGGGAAGAAAGAGGGGGGTGAGGGGGTGGGGGACGAGGTGCCGCTGTGCTGGTCCTCGCGATCATTACGCAAGCTGCAAGATGACGCGCCTTCCCTTTTGCCCTCTCTCGTAGGCCATATGTATTCGAGGGGGTGGACGAAGGTGGTAGGTGATATAATGGAAGCAGGCGGACGGACGGACGTCGGGGGCTTTCAGTTCCACATGTGTGAACTTCGCAGCACAACGGGAACCCTTTCTTCGGGCTTAGGACGGACGGACAGATTCGACGACGTCCGACGTCCCCATGAAAATCCCCCGTGCGGGTCCGTTTGCGCAACAACAAAACAACAGCTGCGCCAGCGAGACGACGACAGCGAGAGCGTCAAAACAGCGCAACCCTTCGCCTGACCATCGCCGGTCCTCTGGGGCCTTGGGGAGGCTCGCAGGACACACGGATTTTCGGAGGCAATGGATAAATTTCGCGGTACGCCGATCGAGAAAATCGACCTAATGACTGAGCTGACCTGACACTGACTTAACAATCCAACGCGTTAACGTTGCGGTTGGTCGACAAGGTTTATGTTATAAATTGTGGTAGTAGAAGGCGATGTGTCGCCGTAAGGTAAATGCGAAGTAACGCATTTGTAGAAGGAAATCCTCTATTGTGCGTCTAATATGAGATAGCGAAATTACTAGGCAACATTTGTTGGTTCCACCATGAATGTATTGTCCTTGGGGCGAAATCTGTTTAGTGGAAAATTGATTGTTAGATCGTGTAATCGTTGCGAGACAAGACTTACGATTGAATTTGGACGTTGAAAACCTACAATCTCACATTAAAATCCTATCTCATAACGGAGGACTTTCCTGTATATTCTACACGTGTCTCTGGTGTTTTTGCTTTCATTTATTTAAAACCCGAGGAGAAACTGATGATTTCACATTAGGATCCTATCTCATAATAGAGGACTTTCCTCTATATTCTACACATGTCTTTCCTGCCTTTGCTTTCATTTATTTAAAACTCGAGGAGAAACTGATGAACCCAAATGAGAGAAAGATTTGAACGATATACATATAGAAGATGTATGAAGATAGCTAGATTAGAACACGCTTTTTAAAAGTTTCGTATCTTCATATTGCAAATCATTTAGGAAAACGTTACATTTCAATTAGATAAATAACTCATGATGTTATCTCAAGACGATTATTGATCCAAAACTTATTTTTAATTTGTAGCTTCCGATTCAAGAAAACACAATAAATTATGAATAGCTCGATCGATTTGTAAGTGTTTTCTGAGATCAATCACCGATCTAGAATTCCTTTCCCGGAGACCAAAGACACCCGCGAATATTCGCGGGATGACGTGTAGGTCTGTGCTAACACGAGTGGCCAGTAATGGTAGGGTCCTCGGTTCGATCCCGGTCTTCCCGCATATTTTCCCTTTAAAGCAGCCATTTCATGGACGCTACAATTTAGCGTCAAATATAAGTAACGTGACTGATGCGGCACACTGAAAAAGCTGAGACGGTTTTAACCCCCCCCCCCCCCCCCCACTACATTTTCTTGACGCCGAATCTCGCAAAAGCCTCGTGACCTCAATTTACCGCTGGTTTCTAGCGTCCATGAAATTGCACCTTAAGGGAAAGTTCCAAAATTCAGCGCTTGAAGAAGTTTAAGCGCCTAGTGTTGGATTCGGCGTTGAATCACTATTAAGCATGAATTTGAAGGAATTTTTAGAGATACCGCGTTGATATAACCTAACCTAACCACAAAAGGGTAAACTTAAAAAAAAACACATGCCTCGGTAGTCGAATTGGTGAGACGCCCGACTAGAGTGTAGGGAGGTCCAGGTAGAGACCCTGGCTGAAGTAATATTTTTTCGCAATAAATTTTCTTGTATTATTAAAAATGCCAGATATGGTGAAGAAAACACTGACGTCGTTAAGGGGATGCTGGAGTGATTCTGCACTTTTGCACCTTTCTAACCTAAAAACTGTCAGTTCGCGGAAACATTTGTGTAATATACAAATTAAATGGCTTACGTGTACAGATCGAAAGCAGCTTGCTATTCCGGCTAAATGAAAAAACAATATGGCATCACTGAAACTAAGTTTGCAAGTCTAATAAGAAATAATAGTGAACAACACACACATACAGTACACGTGGTATGTGTGTTGCTCACTATTAATTTTTATTAGACTTACAAACTTAGTTTCAGTGATGTCATATTGTTCTTTAATTTAGTCGGAATAGCAAGCTGCTTTCGATCATCTGTACACGTGCCATTTAATTTGTGTATTACACAAATCTTTCCACGAAACAGACAGTTTTAAGTGCAAAAGGTGCGAAAGTGTAGAATCACTCCAGCATCCCCTTAATTACTGCTGGCGACATTGACGAATATTCTTATTGGTTAAAAAAAACCCCCCACGGATATTCGCGTCAGAGGTCTACCGCCTCGTACCGGCACGGCATCGCGACGGACCGGGCATAAAATCGCTTCGAGCACCCGGTATATCGGTCATCGGATATTCGCGGCGTACCGGCGCGGGCGCACGCGATATTACCGGGTCACTCACTCGAATCTGTACCTCGCGCGTCCTCATCGCGCTTCCACCGTCCTTTTTTTCTCCCCGTTTCCTTCTTCCCATCAGTCCGGCGTTGCGCGGTGTTACCCGCAAACTTCCCTCTCCCCCCCCCCCTCCCTCCCTCCCTCCCGCCGCCGTTCCCCTTCCCGTCCCTCGCATACCATTCGCGCGGGCGCGTTAATTATGAGGGGCTTCCGGCGATCTAGATTTCATTCTTTCCTACGACTTAGACACCGGGAAATGATAATAGGTACGTGACCCATGTGGTCAGTTCACACGAGAAATGAGACTACTTCGCGGAGGTACCCTCCGGAGGTGCACGCCGACCTGCCGCCTCGCGCGAGCGAGAGGCCGGGGGGGGGGGGCGGGGGGGGGGCGCCTCTCCCCGCGGCGAGGGGGGCGGGGGAGCCGGGGGGGGGAAAGGCGGCGGAAGGGGGGCCGCGGGGGGGCCCGCGCCGCTCGCGTCGACTCGCGTTATACGGCAGCCGCATCGGTGTCGGCGATGTCGGCGCGCACCGACTTCTACAATGCGCCTTGTACTCTCCCACACTCAAGGAGTCTCACGCCCTCACATCCTCCTCCTCGACGCGGCGCGGAGGACCCCGGGGAGAGAGAGAGAGAGAGAGAAAGAGAGGCGAGCGTCCGCGAGCGTTTCACGAGGCGACCTCCGAGCGAACGTTCGCGAGCGAACGAACCTCCGGGGAACGAGCGACCGGGCCTCGCGAGAGCGGGTCCTTCTGGTAAAATGAGACCCATTTGAGGATTTCAGCGAGACAATTTATTATAATCGCGCCGCTGCTACCGCGAAGGAGTTGACGAAGGATGAAGCGACGAAAGCGATCGACTTGTGGATGGATAAACCGAGATTTTCAAAATTGTTAATACACCCGGCAGAGGCGCGCAAGACAGGCGTGCATCTTACTTTTAGCGGCGGATACATTGAAGCTTACATCTTGGTTCTATGCCTCCCGATACTAATAGTATATTCCTTCAGTGCGCATGAATCACATTTGATTTAGGAGATCGTGATATAAATTTCTATGTTTAACGTGCGAAATCTGGCAACACGAGAAAATGTCTTCCGAGCGAGTTTAAAGGATAGCGCGAGACCTTTCTGATGAGGAATGGATGCCAGGATCTTTAGTAATCGGTGGTATATGTACGACTCGCGAGTCGCAGATTAGAAATATAATGTAAAGTGCCACGATATAGAAAATATGAACGCGAGCGTAATAGTCTCAGGATGTGAATTCCATGAGTTCTCTTAAACTGACGAATGAACTTCAACGAGTGAGAACACGAGTGAGAAAACATATGGCAATCCCTTATTACGATTGAATATATCGGTGGGCATGTATTCTCTCGAGCGGAAAAACAAGCGGTTATCATTTTACTATACGCAATTACTTTAACGGAAACGACTTGATATCTCGATTGTTTATTTAACTCCTGCTAGTCTTTTTTTTCAATTAATGCAACAACGGGATACGCTCCTTTTTTTTGTATGGACTTCATAAATTTTTAATTAAATTAATGAGCTACGCACGGGCGCTATCAATGGCGCGAAAGTACTATGCCGCACGCTACATTACGAGCGCCTGGGAAACTCGGTAGTTTCACGAAGGACGCGAATGACCGGAACACGGTTCTCCGTGTGCTGTACAGGTAGTTACGACGTATGCTCCTTTAGCACGTAACTTATCTGCGATCTCCGCTCGCTTCGTCTTGAGACACCAGGTAGGTACGCTCCGTTTCATTAATGTTAACTGTCCGCCTACGATGCGAGATCTTCCCGGCTTCTTCCCTCGGCGCTTATCAGGATTTTCGGAGCAACGGTAGAAACTGCGCCCCGCGAAAATAATCGCGTAATACCGTAACAACCCGGAAGTGATTATCCGTGCGTCGTTCTCGGCTTTCTTCAATCTCACCGGCGATTTGATATTCAATATTACGCAATATTAGACACTGCACTTCTCTTTTTAAACTGCCACCAGACCGTCTGACTCCGAGGTATTAAATATTTGACTTTATTAATACACGAGAGAGAGATGTGCGTCAAAAATATAAAAATGTTTCCAAACGTCTAATCGCATTTTCCAGATTAATTTAAATGAGTAAATGAATGTTAACCCACCACATATGGCACGTCACATAATGAAAATGAAAACAGTTAGGCTAAATTTGCGGTGTGCGCTCTGCGTCTAGAAACATTCTATTTTGTAGTCAATAAATGCGAGCAAGTTGATAAATTGTGTATTATACAATCGTACATCGTCGACAAATTTTTTTAAGCGTTTTGATTCGTTTACATAAAACATAGTGACTGGAGGGAATCTTATAAGTCGCCAGAAGTAATTAAAATTTCAGAAGATCACTTGACCATGTCTGGGAAATTTTTATGTTTAAACTCACAAACGTTTCGACCACTTCTCAAGTGATAATTGATGACTGCCGTTCGTGAAATTAAGATCTGTTCTTTGGATCTACCATACGGAATTATTGACACAATTATCACTTGAGAAGGACCACAGACCGTGGTAGAAACGTTGTGAGTTTAAACATAAAAATTTGCCAGACACGGTCAAGCAATCTTCTGAAGATAAAATACAATGTTTCTAGACGCAGAAAGCAAATTGTAGATTAGGCTTCAGGTATTAAGGGGGATCATGTTCAATAATCTTTTTTTTTTAATTTTGAAATCGATCTCTAACTCGACCGAAACGATTGACTCTCAATTCGCACCTCGCGAATGTCGGCGGCGTCGGTACTTTCGTCGCGGTCGCGTGCGTAACCGGCCGACCGATTGCAAAACGGCGTTAAAATATCCTCAACGACGGAAAAAAGATATTCGCATAAATTAACGGGCATGTCCAGGCGCTCGCTCGGTAGGAAAGCGGCATTATTCCGCGTAACGAGCGCCTCATGGCACGGATACTTACAACCGCGCGGTTACTTTATTAAGGGCATTCCTGACCTCGTGCCATGACCTATACGAATACACTCGGAAAAATCCGCGACGTATACAGAGAAAGTCCCGATGCCTCTGTGAGAAACTGGCCCTGCCTGCGCCTTTAACGCTGCCTCTCGTTACCGATGCACGCGAAAACGTTCCGCGAGTGGCTTAGATGCGGCTCTCGTCGATCATATCTGACCTACCTACGCCTTGTTGATGATGATTAAGCCTTAGGTCGTGTAGATACATCGCTGCGATAAGGATAAGATAATTTACATTCAAAAATGTGGATTTAAATGGTACGACTTGAAGATCCTAACAGGAGCAGGTGACTTTATGGATCACCATGCTGAATTACAAAGAGAGGAAAGGAGTGGCTTTAGGGAATACTAATAGCAGGTAAAACGCATAATACATGATGCCGTTAACTTGTCGAAATCTGAATACGTTGAAGGAATCGATTTTTTATCAGGGAACTGTTCTACTTTTATATTTCAATTTAGGATCGTTCTCTGAAATTCTTTTCTTTTTTTCGTATCAACGACTCCGCGAGGTATCGACAACTTGACAAATTTTCAGATAACTGCTTCTTCAGTAACCATCGCGCAGGCTCTAATCCCTCGTTAGCATCGAGAGTACGCGGGAGTAAACCTTCTTTGTTGCGTGTGGTTCACACATTGAATTCAAGTCGGGTAAACCAGCTCTCTCGAAGTCCCGAAGTTTCAGACAGCTCGCAAGCTATTAACATTATGATTACTATGATAACGCGCTTTTCGCTACGCTCTTTTTCTATGGCGTTCGCACGGCTCCTTTCCGACGTGCTCCAAACGAACGGCGGTTCGTTAATTGCACCAACCATCGATTTTTTTCTATAAACATAAGCTTGAGAGCAATCTTCTCTGACACACTTTCAAAAAGATATTTTTCTTCCGACGATACTTATCGGAAACGGTATGTCGGAACATTGTTGAGGAAATCGCGAAAATAGCAAATGAAGAATGTCAAAGTGTTGAAAATTTAATTTGCTTCGTGACAATTTTATATTCGCACTTTACGCGGTGGAACAAGTTTTAGATTGCAGATCGAGATAACTTCCGAACCGACTAATCCCCCGCATTATCAAAAGAAAGGAAGCGTAAATAAATCCTTTTTTTTCAGAATAATACGCGCAGGCTGGACAACGGGCGGGCAGTTTCGTTTGAAGCTAATCGCGCCGTAGCATCAGTCTGCAGTGGACAGCCCTCATGCGTCCTCTTCTCGTATCGAAAAAGCGTTTATCTGATGGGGTTCTTTGTTTTAAAGTGGACGCGCTGATCGCCCGAGAAACGGACGAGCAATTTCAGCCGCGACAAGTACGAGTGTATGACACGTTTTCGTGCGGCGATCTGCACCTTCCACGACGAGCGGCGACAAATCAAGGACGTGGCTGGACTAACTTATTTACAGTCGGACTATCCCGTTATTCGTGCCGACAGTAGACTCATCTCTTATCTCCGTGACTTCATGAATCTGATAATATATCGCACACAGATTTACGGGGGTATCGCGGCCACATTTTTATTTCTTTTTTAGTAAAAGTGGAAGTTTCTAGTTCAACGATTGCGACGCGTAACGAAATAATAATTACGCTTTCTGATTACATCATGTGATTTACTGCAAAATAATGACTGTAAAGATAATGTGCTGTTTCCCCACAAGTTCAATACTATCTTCCAAGCGTATACGTTCGCTTCAATCGAGTTACACAAATTATTACGTGGTAAAAAGTTCTATATTTGAAATGTGTATTTTTTCCACTCTTTAAACGTCGAGTCCTTTCGACGCGGAAGGATTCATGTCCTATTTCCTTTCGCTGGGGTTTTATCAACATTGTGTCGTACAGTTTTGTTCGTGAAGCTAATATTTAAATGAACGCGAGCATCGTCGATCTCGATTAGCTACTAAAAGCCCTATTTTGCTGAGAACCGCTAACTATATAAAATTCAAGGACGAAGACTTTTCTTCGAGCTCCGCCGAGTTACTCCTACACGCACACATACATAACTATATATTCCGGTAGCGATATATTTCACGATCAACCACCTGTGGATGACTATGCTAATTACCGGCGTAACGTCACAATGGGGAGGTATCGCACCGGGGGCTAACGGAGAAGGTACCGACGACTATTTTTCAGCATAACGCCCTCCGGAAAGGGGGGCTCCCGGGGCGGGAGGAGGGAAGCCAGGGAAATTATTCTTCCCCGAACGCGGTAGATCGTGGAAAGAGCTCGTCTCTGGTGGCTGGATTAATTCCTCGCTCGCAGATAAAGAAGGCACTCTCGCTCTCCTCTTCTCCCCTTTCTCTCCGCGAAGCGGCGTGGCTCGTCTCTCGAAGAAATCCCGGTGCCTTGTACTCCTTGCGCGAGATAATGCACGCAAATATCGTAAAGATAAGACTCCGGGTCAGGAGTAGACCAAAGATTGTGCCGGGGAGCGAGCGAGTAAGAAAATGGGAAGGAGAGGGGGAAAGATGGGAGAGGAAGAGGGAGGCGAGAGCGGGATGAAGCTTTACGAGCCGCGAAGGTGCATTGGCCAAAGGAAAAACGGAACACCGTGTAGTCTCCTTTCCTCCTCTTCGCTCTCTCTCTCTCTCTCTCTCTCTCTCTCTCTCTCTCTCTCTCTCCCCCCCTCGCAGCGCTCGCCCTTTTTACCTTCGCCAGAACCCCTCGCTCCACCCCAGAATCCGTTAGGGCAGACAGTTTTTTTCGCCCCTCTTCTCTACCGAAAAATCTTTGTCTCGGACTCCGCTCGCCGGTCCTTCTCCGCCGATCGTCTATTCGTTCTCTCTCTTTCCCTCCTCGGACCAGGCTACTTTCATCCTTGTCCGTCACGTTGTTGATTTTCAATTGAAACCAGAGATCCGTTCAAATATTAGGCCGAACAGTTAGGCGCATGGGAACTTTCGGTGAGATTCGGCTGGTTTCGATGATTTTTTTATTCCACTCCTGTGTGAGGGGTGAGGTCGATGTGTGTCGATAAACGGGCAGGAGAAACGGTAATTTCAAAAGATACGGTCCGCTGTAGAGCCATTCGCGTGTGCTGCTCCACGGCGCACACGTTTTGTATACCCTCGCGATTTATCGCTCGGGGTGAAATTTCGAAATGTCATTAACAGTACCCGAAGGAAATGTCTGTGCGTAAAATAATCTCGTTGAGGAATCTTTCAGGATCGTCGGAATGCTGGCTGGCGGGGCATCGATTTCAGTCCTTAAATCTACCGGACACTGAATGGACATGAAATAAACCACGCTATTTCACGCGCGATTCCTCAGCTTTCTTTTTTTGGGTGGTCCGCGCTGCCGTAATCCTAATCCGTGGGGGCATTCTTCCAGCCACGACTGTCCCGGGGACTTAAGGCCCCGCTTTGTCGCCGACCCGGATAAAAATCCACCCTCGGACGCCTCTTCTTACTGTACCACGCCGACCCGCCGCGACGAGTTGCCCGACGTGCGAGGAGGCACGTCATAGGCGTGAAATGATCCGTAATTTGTCACGCGGAGCTGCGTCCGACTGTCCACGAACGTGTCGGAATAAGGTCATGACTCGATCTCGTGCCAACGGCAGGATGCTGTCCCACAACATCAATAGATGCTCTTTCCGTACGTCTGCAGACGTCGGCCGCCTCTCGCGGGTCTCGGGGATTCTCAGGAAATTTCACCTTTCGGAGTTATCTCCGAGATAGTGTTATATGTGAGTAAACTCACCGTAACCGATCCTTCCGACTGTCCGAAAGTGGGAACGTACCGGCCCGATTTATTCAACAAGTTAAACCGATAAAGATAGCAGATACGTGACGTAATCGTGAAGAGATTACCGACATAGGTGAATTGATACTTCTCGGTCTGTTTGTTTCCGTAAGTTAATATCCTAAGGCCTCCTTCGGGATGAAGGACACATAATCGTTGTGCAGAAAGGAACAGTGGCATTTACATTAAGGATTTGACATTACCGCGCACCATTCGACTTCGAGGAATGGCCTCGAGGAGTAAGAGCGCGCCTCGTTTGATAGAACAATTTCTTAGGCATCACTTATGATGGCCCGCGGAAATTTTTTCGCAACGACGTCCCTGCAAATGGGTTTTGTTGCATATCATTTCCGACAGTCACGTGCCTGCGAATCGCCTCGCAGCAGCGCGGCTCGCAACGGATAAGTGAAGCAAATGGAGGGTCGGAGAGCATCGTGGTCAGGGATTTTACCTGACTTTCACTTAACACTCTCCACTAGCGGGCCCTTGTAACACCGAGATACGACGCATTGTAGATACGTCGTTCTATTACGCGTATATGTGCTCATGACCGCGCGCGCCGCGTTTTCAAAGAGCGATCGCGTTGGAAAAAGACAGGTATACGCGTGAGATTGAGTACACAGGCGCGCGTATTAAGTTGTACAATTGTTAACTGTTTTTCGACTGGCGATTCATTGTCTTCATATTTCAAGAGCTCTCACTCATTCGTTTTGATAGTAAATCAATCTGTCACGATAATATAATGAGACACATTTGAATTGAGATAGTAATACCGTAGTATAACTAGTGGGTCCACTCCGTCATTCGTTTCGTTTCGCGTCCGACATTGCTCTGGGCAGACCGATGAGAGAAAAGTTGTATGCGCGGTAGTGTTGTGTCGACGAGTACGTATACACACACACACACGTCGCTGGATCCTGCCCGGGTGTATGGCGGAATACCACGTGATCGGAGACCGCAAAGATAAAAGGAGCCGACAGAGAGTGGACCTACTACTTAGACTGTGGTAATACTGCAAGATTCTCATGTAGAAAAGACGACGAGAAATATAAAATGTAAATTATAATTCAATTACTTGTATCAAAGAAATTAATTGTAAATTAATAGTTGTAAATAAGGCACCGATAAAAACGAATTAAGATTGAAAAATATGACGGCCGTTAAGGTAATAAAAGAAAAAGGTTTTTGTATAAATGTGTATTGGAAAATATTTAACAACACGTACGTTCCGGTCTATTAATCTGACCCTCTTCAGCAATTTATAGACGATTAAAAAACAATTAATTAATTGTCTGAAAACTATATTCTCTATAAAATGTAACTTTCATATTGAAGTAATTTTGAAATATGCGTTAAATATTCGACGTAAGAATAAATTTGCAATCAATAATAATCTCTATATTAGATGCTACGACGATTAATTCCGCGCTGATCACTAAAATATGCATCGCTATCTTAATGATTGTTATAACACGTTATATCTTATCTCTGCTTGCTCGCTTATGTGCACTATAGCGCCTCGGAGCTCTGCGAGTCGAGGAAAAAGGAAATATTCGTGCATTAGACTGACCCACGTTTCTTTGTAACCGAGACGGGATACGCGTGTTTGTTCAGATAAGGGTACAGGTGGGGCACAGTGGACAGTGCTGGTATTTCATCTCGGCGGCGTCCGTCCGTCTGTCCGTCCGTTTTTTAGTTTCGGTTTATTCAACGATAAGAACGGACTCTACGCGCTCGCGGAAACTATAAAGACGCAACGTTGTCTCTATTCGTTGCGGCCACAAATATTTTTCCTATGAACACATCCGCGTTTATCCTTTGGTCTTAAACCTGGCAAGACTAAAAAAAGCCGCAGGAAGGACATTTGAAATTGTATTGCGATGAGAGATATGGAAAAAATACGACGAACCACGCTTGCGAATATAGCGGGAACATTTCGGAGCTACACTGGAAAGAAAATTTTCGCTACCGTAGCCAATGATGGTTTGCTAAAAATATTGCGCTGCCATAACTATAAATTTCTAAACCGCAGCAAACGGTTTGCTGTCGCACCTGATATAATAGGCACAGTAGCAAAATATTTAACTATCACAATTAAATATTAGCTGCCCACATTTCACAACTGAAATTTAGTTGTCATTTTTTAGCAACGTTTTTCTTTCTGTGCACAGTTTTTAACTTTTTAATTTGCTTGACTTATGCATTTCGTAAAAAATTATTGTAACGATAAATTGAAAAGATGCACAAGTATGTAATTTTTAAAAAATTTCAACTCCAATTTTATAGAAAATGAAATTTTAGGATAAAAACAACTTGCATGTAAAATTAAAAAAAAACGACATTTTAGTAATCGGGACTCTGAGACTCGTCATAAAAATCAAGAGTCTCTGATAAAACGTTATTAACATTTCTAGAAAAAGATGCGCGTCGTAGTACGAACGTTATCTGAAATTTAAAGAAACTTTCCAGAAACGTCAACGTTATCGATAATTTTATTATTTTATACCGTAATTTTACCAGCGACTCTTGCAACTGCTGCAATTTTTACAAGTTATGAAGAGATGCGCGGTAATAATAACTTCTCTGTCACCTTTCGCATTAATAGAGAACATCGGCGAACGTTGTTAGCGGCGAGGCGCAGCGTAATGGGAAATTTATAGCGCATAAAGACTCCCCGGATCGAGGCGGCGCGATGGTCGCTCTTTTCCGCGGATTTACAATATTCCCAGAATAGGTTGCCATTGGCCGGCATTTTCACAATACTTTGACGGGATCTCATTACTTTAGCGCTTTACTGCGTGGCGCGCGCGTGTGTGCGTGCGCACGGACGCGAGTGCGCGCCGTAACGCGGCTGTTCGGCGAGGCGCGGGTAGATTCGAGGCAGAGCACCGCGCGTCTGTCGGCGAAACGGGCACGGCGGCGCATTATATTGGAGCACCACGTGTATCGTGCTTCGCGAAGATCGGCTTATGGCTATCGATCTCCATTACGCGAACTGATTGGCTTCGGAGTCGAGCTGCTTATTCGCCCCGGCGTGCATACATATACAGGCGGCACCGAGTCGCATATACTCGCGGACAAGGGGATTCGCCGGATCCTACCTGGAAAGTCCTCTTGTTCTATGATAACGTATTACACTGCTCGGCTCCGCCGAGGCAAAATGGAGACAGAAAAACGTCTCTAAGTCTCTTTTGTAGCGACGACGGCGTAACAGCTACGGCGTAATGCTTGGGGATGGGTAATATTGAGGATGATGGAGTCTGCATTCGATAATGCAACGGCCATTAAGTGTTGATGTGAAATTAGAAAAGTTGATACTGGCCATTTGAAATCGGCAGTTGTACGCGGAGCACATAAATAATATAGAGATATGTAATTTTGTCAATTTTTACGCGTCGCAGTTGCACGAAGAATCACGTTAAAATAACGAAGCTTAAGACGACATATTGAAGGTGAGTCGAAGACGTATGGAACTAACTCTCGCCATTGTTACGCGTTCCATAAATGTATTATTACGAATCACCAGGGTTGGGAAAGTTACTTTATAAAACTATCTGATTACAGTGTTTTTCACTAAAAGTGTAGCTAGTTACTCAAAAAGTAACGAATCGTATTTTGCAGTTGCTTTCTTGCGATGAAAATAAAAATATTAAATCTGCATTTGAATTGTAAAGCGTCGATAGACGCTTACATCCTTCCAAAGAATTTATGATTGAAAGGATATCCGGTGGTTTTAGTACACCCTGTACAACAAACACAAAGGAATATAGGACCAAGAGCCATGGCAGGACGTTGGTGTCTGAAATAATTGTCTGAAAACTTTAGACACTAACGTCCCGTCCATGGCTCTCAGTCCCAGATTCCCTTGCGCTTATAAATATTAAAGATGCTAAAATTACATACACGATGTGGCGCGTACAGTTACGATACGGTAAAGGAGCCTCGCGGTTTCTTGCAATAAGGACGGCTCCGTATCTAACGCGGGTAGTAAAGACGTATTGTCCTGCGCGCATTGTGCGAAAAAGAGCGATTTCCACGATCGCGGGAAAGCTGACCGTGACGTTGCGCCACCGTACAGCCGATAAGAAGGCGATCATTTGTTACGTCGCAGTCGAAGCCATTGTTTCGCGGTGTCGATCGATAGCCCCCTCATACTCTTGTACATTATTGTTTTCGTCAACCCCCGTGGTGAAAGACGACCGCCGCGGTATCCCGATCGCCTACATATCCCTGTCCTCCCCCTACGTCCACCCTCCTTTTTTCCCTACGACATTGTTGATTTTTGTACAGCGGCACGATACTCGGGATAGACTTTTTGGAGCGATAAAAAGCTTCGGGAACGACGCGCGCGTGTGTATTGCAATTTATCTGGCAAGTTTTTTATAATTGAAAACTCAAGCGGGCAAGAAGTAGCGTTTCATATAAGTTTCGAAATTTACGTACATACGTTACACGATTACGTGATTTTTATTATAGACGATCTCGCCAGAACAATATAGATTAAACAATAGCGTTAACGTAGGACCATCAATAAGGCCAAACGTATAGAAAATGCGGATCTAAGGCAAGATGTAGGTAGCCTATACTTGTAATTTATTAAAATGTGAATTCATATACCATTTCTTTCCACCGTTGTCCTGCGCGCCGGTTTCTTATCGGAACGTAACGCAGTTTTCCCACGGGTGGACTTATTATCGTCAGCAAATTCACATGTTCAAATCGATAAACCATTTGCAATTATATCCTAAATGCCACTTTTAGCATTTTTAGATGCTACATATTTAGCATTCAATATATAAATTTTCTGTATTATTAACGATGCCAGAGATGGTCAAGAAAACACTGGCGTTGAAAATATTATTAATATAAATGAGAATAGAAAAAGTCTCGTAAATAATTTTCATTAATCTGCTGACGCACACAAATACGTCGTATGACAACAAGTCGGTATATCATTAGAATAGTAGCTACGAGAATAGTAGAATCGTGTCAATCCTTTCCCTATAATCCTTTTTCTTTACCTGGACGGCCGGCAGTAGCGTGCGAAGCCTTTTCTCATAAATATAGCTTAGGCTCGTGCAATCAGCGCTTATAATGTGTCATTTATCCCATATTCTCCTCAGACACGTCGCGACTTAATAACCCGGCCTAGTGTATACCAGTTTTCGCAAGTACAAGCGGCATACGCCGATTCTTCAAATTAAATGACATCGGACCGGCGATAGAAAGCAACGTGCCTCCCGAAGATAATTAGCGGCCGATGCGGGACCAGCTGCTTTCTACGGGTTGCCCGAGAGTTCCGACGGCGGGTATCCCTCGCGTGGCGATCGTGCGCGTCGATTTTCCATGTCATCCGGGATCGATCTACCGGCTGCATCTCGGGTGCAGTTAACAGCTGATAAATCGCGGCCCGCGCCGGCCGCGAGATAATCCCGCGGAACAATGGGATCGCCGGGCCGCGTCGCCGTCGCCGCCGCGGCGAGATCGATGGTAACCGGAAAAATGCGGCGCGATCGCGACTAATCGGAAAGGTCGCACATTTGCTTCGTGTTTTACGGCGACGCCGGTAGTTGTGATCTTTCTCCTGGCGCAACGGCCCAATATATCTCGATCGCGAAGATCTAACGGCGAGGGAGTACGATCCCACGACGCTGTTAGCGCTCATCGGGCCCGCCATGCGCGTCATGCGGAATCGGTTCAGGCCTGGAACACGTCTCTTACGTGCACCGATCTGATAAGTCACGGCTCGAACCAGAGCGCGGCTATATACCGTACGTAATGGTAAGAGTAATGGCAATTTCTAATCTGGGAGATGTGTGAAAAGCCGGCTACAAAGAGCGGGTCGCGCGCGCACGCGCGCGAGCAACTTTGTTCCTTCGAGTGAAGAACTTTATAACATTCTGAGGGTCTGTCGAAAAACTGTTGCAAACGTAGACGTTTCAAAAAAAATTAGTCCCAGAAATAAGATGTCGAACTAACGAAGCAATCATGTTATTCCCTCATGCATCTCGATCACATGTGTAAGTTACGACTCAGTTTCTTACGTCTTAAATATCCTGTAACACAAGAAGTTTATCACGTTCTTACAATCTTAATGGAACTACCATGAATCTGCCGGGTAAACTTTATCGATACACGCGGATGTGGACGAATGAATGAGTTGATCACATAATAGAACGTTCTGTCGAGGTAGGGTATTACAGGTTCTTATAATAAATACTGTTATCTCATTATTGCACTGCAAACGCATTAGCTGTCAAAAGTGACAGGTTTTTCTGTTTGATTACGCTATTGTTACAGCACGAGAGCGCGCGCGCGCACGCGAGGACAACCGACTCGCTCGCTCATAAACTTTAATTCATTAACTGATATAGCGTTACTTCTAACGGCTCTGTCCTACATTAAAAATAGGCATTACTTGTTTTTTTGTTGTTTAATTTTTAACAATTCTTTTTATTGCACGTTTGTACATCTAATTGGAATTGAGTAGATTTGTATATTAGCAAATTTCTCAGTTTGCATGTGGAGAGGACTCGTGTCCTAAAGTATGAGATAAAGTCTCTTTTTCAAAATAGTCGGCTCTTGGTTAACATTAACAAGCGTTAAGGTCTGCTAGAACTCGGTCCAAGTTCTAGTTTCGAGGAATGTGCAGCCAATCAACGTGCAGCTTTTATGGAATAGCATCTCGAAACTAGAACTTGGACCAAGCTCTAGCACCGTGGACACAGGCCTTAATGCTTGTAAATGTTAACCAAGAGCAGACTGTTTTGAAAAAGAAAATTGTTCTCGTTTAACTTTTAACAGTTCTTTTTATTATATGTTTGTATGTCTAATTGAAATTGAGTAGATTTGTATATTAGCGAATTTCTCAGTTTGCATTTGAGGACTCGAGTCCTAAAGTATGAGATAAAGTTTTTTTTTTCAAAATAGTCGGCTCTTGGTTAACATTAACAAGCGTTAAGGCCTGCGTCCACGATGCTAGAACTTGGTCCAAGTTCTAGTTTCAAGAAATGTGCAGCCAATCAACTTGCAGCTATTCCATAAAAGCTACAAGTAGACTGACTACACATTTCTCGAAACTAGAACTCGGACCGAGTTCTAGCATCGTGGACACGGGCACTTTACGGAAGAAAACTGGCCTCGGCGGCCGAAAGGGTCTCGCGAGGATTCGCGAGATCTCTCAGTCGGCGCGGCGGTAGCATTCATCGATTCTGCGTCATCCGGAATCGATACCTCGCGCGGGCGTGCGGCACACGGATACGCGGATAGATGCGCTCGGAGCCGATAAGTCACGGACTGGAGCCCCGGCTGGAGTACCATCTGTACCACACACGTGCGCGCGCGTGTATGCGCGCGCGGATGAGAGGCGCGCACACGTGTGTCGTGCACACGGCCGCGCCGGCGAGTGCGATGCAACGGGAGAGCGGGAGCGAGAGAAAGAGAGACCGAGAGAGGGAAGGAGAAAGAGGGAGAGAAACGTGTGCGGCGCACACGAGCGAGTGCCCATGTGCATGCGCCGCGCGAGGGTACCGCGCGAGCCGAGCGTGTAGGCTAGGTCGGCGGCGCATACATGGGAACGCTGATGGTACCGCGCGCGCCTCGCCAGCCGGGAAGAGAGGAGAAAAAGTCCAGCGCGGGGCCGAAAAAATGAATTCGTGCGCATCCCGTGCCCACACGTCTAACTTTCACTTCGCTCGGGGGATCGGGCAGCCGCGCGCCGTGCCGTCGCCGGGCCTCCGCGCGACTCCGCGAGATACGAGTCCGAGTAGACGCGGGGCGCACAACCGAGAGCGAGCGCGCTCGAAATCGCGGGCGCGCGTCCTCGCGCGCGAGTGCGCGCGCGAGAGGGGCCGCGGGAAAAGGGAAGAGAGAAACAAGAGCGAGGTTTCGAGTGCCTCGCTCGGCGCGAGTCATCGCGGTGTCGCGTGGATTCGAGGGGAGTGGGGGGGAAACGCGCGATCGGATCGATCTCCCATTGATCTGAGGAGACCTCATTGATCGGGGGTAAAAATGTACTTTTCGCGCGCCACTTCGCGGATTGCACTATGGCGCGGTTTAATATCGAGCTCCAGTGCTCGTGCGTGCCGTGTTTCTACGAGTGCAGATTTATTTCAATCAATGCAGAAGAATTGCTAAACGACGCCAACTGGCAAATTCTAATTAAAGGAATTCATTGCGAAAAATATTACCTCAGCCAGGATTTGAACCTGGACTTTCCCTACACTCTAGGCGGGCGTCTCATTTATTTTAATTCCCATTTAACTAATAGCGAATTCGGTTGCTGGCACTGGTGCGCGCTGAGCGCACACTAATTGTAAGCACTAGTTTCACAAACGTCGGTCAACTGTTAACCCAGAGCTCAACCAACTCCCTATCTTTTTCTATCTCGTTCTCTAAGAAGAGATAGAGAATCAATTAATCTTCGGTTAGCAGTTAACCGACGTTTGTGAAACTGGCCCTAAGGCTTGTTTATAGTCAATTATTATATTTAACTTTGTCACAAATACACGTTCACGGAATATTTAGCCAAAAAAAACTGATCCGTACGGACGCCATACAGATCACTTCACTGGCCAAGAAATATTTTAAGAGATATTTAAGACGATCCTTAGGCCCAGCTTTTCATTTTCCGGCGAACCGTTAACCAGAGGTTGGTCGACTCTCTATCTTTTTGTTATACTATTCTCTAAGAAGAAATAGAGAATAGACTAAAATCAGGCCGTGAATATAAAAATTGACCGTAAACAAGCCCAGGTGTGCACTCGGTGCGCACTGGCGCGGGCGACCGAATTCGCTACAGGTTTTTATCTTCTTCCCGAGATTAGAAAAAGGCGCAAAGTAAGTTAAACCGGGATCAACGTCAATCTGCATTGGGCATGAGGTCAGCGAAGTCGAGGCTGGGTTTAATCCGCGAACGAAAGTCGGCACGTGAGAACGGTCGGTCGGCGTCTCTGAAGTTTCGCGACAACGGGAACGGTTTGGTGAACGGCGGCGATATTCGGCGCCGGCAGATTTGCGTCTTGAGGGAGACCCTTGAACATCGCTCGCGAGTCTCGAGCGCCGGTGATATATCGCGCGTCCGTCCCGCGATAATGATCTCCTTTCGGTAACGATCGAAACGCGCCGTGCTCTCTTCAATCGGCCGCGCGTTAAATATCGATCTCCTATACATGTACGTAAGAGCTGTAACGTTGAATAGAATTTTTGCCGCTAATCCGGTGGAAGCGATCGATCCGTGCTATCGATCCGCGCGCGACGCTTTCACGGCGTATCCAGTTGGCAAAGTTTCCCCCCTTTCTAAAAGAAATGTTGCATAATCAAGACGCATCGTCTCGAGGACGCGAACTCACGATAACCCGACAAGGAACGTTTTGAAAAAATTAAAATTTTGTAAGATTTTTATAAGCAACTGTCTCCGAATTAAAAAGAAATATCTCTCAAACGTCGGGAGTCGACTGCGAGCCGCTAATCACGATAACTTTTGTCATTTAAAGACCCGTCCTGTTAGAGACGTCTCGTAGGCGAGGAATATTTTTCAACGGCGAAAGAGGTCGGTCGATCGCTTTTATAATCTTTCGGCGGTATTAACCGACGGATAATAGATGGCTAATATCGCTCACGTGGTTAAGAAACTAATGTTCCCATTAGATACGCAATTTGCCGACTCGGAGCTTAGATAGAGTCGGCGGGTAATCATGGAAACGCGAGCGCGTTTCCTCGTTGTCTACGATCAATGCAATAATTGCGTGACTCAGTCAAGAGTCTTTTTCACGTGTGACTTCAAACAGTTTAAACTTACGCTTCCTACTCAGCCACGTGGAAATGTTTCTCGTATCTCCATTTTGATACGATTACAAGGAAAGAAAACGTAGCGTCATAGATTTAATCCGTGACATCAAAATTGACAGATAAGCTAAATGATTTTAAATCCCAATTTATCTGCGAGCATTCGATCACGCTTGAATCTTTAAGGAAACATTACGTTTATGAAAAGAGATTTTGGAAGTATTTATCTCCTACTTTTGCGAATATATTCAATTAAAACGAATAACGATTTCTGAAATGTAAAGGGAAGTTCCCTATTATGAGATAGCAGGGTGTTTGTTAAATTAATAAGCTTCGTCGTTCATTTATTGCCCTGGAGTGAAATCTGTTTAGCGGAAAATTCATTGTAAGATCGCGTAAATAAAGATTTGCGATTAAATTTTGATGCTGAGAACCCGCTATCTCATATTAGAAGCCTATCCCATACAGGACTTGCCTCCATATATTGCGCTAATAATCTTCATTTTCCTTGCGTAAACGCGGGGAGAAATTTATATCCTGTAGAAACGTATATACCCGTTTCTTGCCGGCGATTACATTTTTGCTGAAAAATGAGGATTCCCTGGCGCTTTCGATTTTCTCACTACCACATTTTCGGAGTCAAGCTCTCCCACAGAAGAACCCCTCAATTCTATCCTATTTGGATAATAGCGTCTGCGCCGCAACTGAAATCTCTTCTTGCGACACGGAACGCGGCGAAAACCGAGAAACGCGCGATATGTCCATCGCACGTTTTCGCCGTCGCTCGTCAGGCCGCGGCGCGCGGCTTCTGACCAGCGGTTACACAGAGATCCTCCTTTTGTCGCAGGCGGAAAAATGTCGGCGAAACCGCTAAGAGCGCAATCTGAATACCGCTTCGCGGCGTCACGATTCCGCGCGGGACGATGTCACACGAGGCGGCGCGGCGCGCTGCGGCGCACGCGAACGCCGCGAGCGGCCGCCGCGGCCGCCTCGTGTGCCGCGCCGCTCGCAATTTTCATTAAACATTGTGATTTCGCGTAATGTGCTTTGCCGATTTTTTCCCGCCGCCGCCGTCGCCGCCGCCTGCCGACGTTTTGCTTCCTACTTCTCCTTATTCTCCGGGTTAGAATGCGGACTTCTCATACAGTGTCTCGGGGAAAACACCCAGTTTTTAGCAGCGAATTCTACTTCTATGTAGATACGTTTCTTTATTATTTGTTATCTTTATATTTCGTATATTGTAATATTCAATATTGTATTGATAAAAATTTTGAAATATTATATTCTTTTCAAAACTTAATTTTAACCCTTTGAGGCATGCATTTTTCCTTTCAGCCGATTTTTCTGAAACTTGACATTATGAGATAAGCTCCTGATATGAAGTAGCAGGGTTTTTTTTGCTAAATTAATAGGCAACGTCTATTGGTTTCATCGTTAACTTATTGCACCCTCAGAAAGGATTTCTGTTACCGAGACAAATAATATTCTTGGCGCATCTATATTTTTCACAACCTTATTTAGTATATAAATAAGACAACATCAAAATAAAATCAATAATTCTTATTCTCTTCTATCGAATTAAAAAAGATGAACTTACTATATCGAGACAAGAGTAACTCATATAAATGTAAATTTATATATTTTTGCGTTTAGAATAAATTGTCCCCCCATCTTACAACGCACGAAGTTGACACTACAATATTCGACAAGAAACGATACATACTATCATTTTATTCTAGATTTTGCAATTTTTCATTTAAGTCAAAAATAATCCTTTCTCTATAATAAATATAATTGTCGCTATAGCGATCTTATTTTATGATACATTGAAGTGTAATACAATAGCTTTGGATCCGGAAATTTTTTTGTGAGTGTGTCCTTGGAATGAAATCTATTTAGCGGAAAATTGTTAGATCGTGTAATCGTTGCGAATAAAGATTTGTGATTAAATTTTGATGTTGAAAACTTGCTATCTCATATTAGAAACCTATCTAGTAATAAAGGACTTTTCTCTATGTTACACCGTGCTTCAAAGGGTTAAATGAGAGACTCCAAGGAATCAAGTTAATAATTTGTAAAATTTGTACGTTAATGTAGGAAAAATTTTGAATACTTTTTGAGTACTGCATGTATGAATTTTAAATAGTCCGCTTAAATGTTATCATTTACAGTTGTTAGAACCTGATTAGGATTTCGTTCTTAAATTGTTTCAAATATGTCATTAAATAATTAAGCGTTTAGTCTGAGACGCTCTGTATATTACCGCGAGGGACTATTGTGACGACGACGAATTCACTCTCGCAGTTCTTCTCTTTCGCAGGACAAAGGCGATTGCGAAGCCAAGAATGGTCCTGTCGCAAAGTCTAACCGCGTTGGTTTCGATACTCTTCTGGAGTACCGCGGACATTTCTCAAACGTAATTTATCTTTGGAGTAATTTTGACAAATTGTTTTACAGTAAGTATTTTAAGATAACGTTTATCTTACACGGAGAGAATTTTCTCTTAAAATTTAGCCTGAAAATCGTGTAATCGTAGGACAATATGGTGTTTCAAAGAACATTATAATAGTTTTTGAAAATGTTACCATACATTTTACAACTAGCAAAATGTGTACTAAATATAATTACTAGTACAATGTAAAATTTCCAAGTACAAGGTAAAATTTCCAGAAACTCACATGAAACTCTTGGAAATGCCATGCTGTCCCACGATTTTCAGGATAAATTTTAAGAGAAAATTCTCTCCGTGTAGATGGAGAGCGTCGGGCACCTGTTTTTTTTTCGATCATGGCATCGATGTTTCTTTAACATCGTTCGTCGGTCTTGTTGTCAGTATATCTTCCGACCATTCGGTCACAAGTCCAAGTACTCGCACAGCTGTTACTCCACATTGTAGAAAGTTCTACGTACGTTACACGCGCGTACATATTCTAGAGCCGCCTGTTCAGTTGGTCTCAACCTACAACGTCAGTTTTGACAAAACCTGACCACTCGCGTCTTGGTTGTTTCAACGAGTTGGTATTCAATCTGTTATTCCGCAAGTGCTTCTCCTTTAATTTGTGACGGCTTCTTTTTTTTCTATACACTAGGGGAAGTTCGCCAGGTCGACGTATCCATTCGAAGAAGAACATCGTCGATGATACGTTGGAGGATTGCGTTTCATTTCAAATTTGAATATCCGTCGCGTTAAAGATTCGCATTTGTCTCTCCCTCCGAGTATCGCATTGTCTTCCTCTTTTCAATGCGAGCCCGCCTCTGTAACGAGTCTGGATAATTACCCGGCCGCCCACGCAGACGCGCGCGGCGAGTCCTCGAGAAAAAAATCGACGATATAGCGCCGCGCGAGACGACAATGATTATTCCGATAAATTCGCGCGGGCTTCCATGGCTTCGGCGTCGGCGTGCACGTGCGGTTTGGAGAACGCGGTACTCCGTTAAAGAGAAATAATCAAGCATCTTCAGTCTCCCCAAAAAACCACTTTCAGAGGCAAAAAACAATGGATCGACCTAATAAACTTTATTTTTCCACTGTATAGAAAAACTGTCACAAATTAAAGGAAAATATTTGCGTAACGATAGATTGAATACCAATTCATTGAAGCAACCAAGATACAAGTTAGGTTTTGTCAAAACTGACTTTGTAGGTCGAGACAAAAATTTGTTCCTTTTGGTCAGAAATAATCAGAATAAACGATTACAATCGCGCGAAATTAGAAGACGTGATAAAATTACTGAGAATAAGATCGCCAAGTCGTCCGTCGTTGAACTAGATAATAAGAATAAAATAAATGACATATTTATATATTATTTTAATCGACGGAACAATTGCACGTGTAGTATCGAGACTTTAATACCTCAATATTAATGACAAATTAATACTTTCGCAGATAAATCTTAATTTACGCTTGTGTGACGCTCGATGTGCGGTTAATTAAAGAAATCTATCATTAAAATGAAGACTTCGGGAGAAGAGGCAGGAAATTCAATATACAGTCAGAGACAAATAGCAAAATGCTAGGCGAACGCCTCGAGAATGTAGCCGAGACGCGACGATAAAAATATCATAGCGAGACAAGTACATACATCAAGTAAAGCGATGTTACAGCGAGAAACACCGGCGGGGGTCGCGACATTTGGCCAGGTCCGGCCGCGATAATGGAAAACGCTTCTTGAAGAGTGTGGCCGATGGAAGCAAGGAGCGGCGGCGAAGGAGGGCTCGAGAGGCCGGTAGGTGAAGATAGGTAGGCGCGGGCGGAGGGGCGCATGCAGATGAATAGCTCGAAGAAACCGTGAGAGTCTACGCGGTTGCCCTATATATCGGGAGCAGGAGAATCACCGGGAGAGGAGTGAAGCTCGGCTCGCGCTCACGTTTCTTCGCGTGTGTGTCGCTTCGTCTTCTAAACGTCTCGCAACTCGGTCGGTCGGTCGGTTGGTCGGCGGGACGGACGGGCAGTTTCCGCTTGACTTTTCGCCAGTGGCGAACAATCATCCGGATTGCCGGCCAGAAGCGTGCACGAGAAGGACGGGAGAGGCAGAGGACGGGGCAGGCGGAAGCCTGGCCCGCGCTTCAGGGATGTTGAAGATACCAAGTCGAGATATCGAGATACAAAGTTGGTATCGGTACTTTCGCCTCGATAAATTCTGGCGCATTAGCGTTTACCGCGACGCGCCTCTAATAGGTGGGGGACTCGGGCGTTTCAGAAGTGGCAGTTGAAAGAAATTAAGTGGAAAAGTAAAAATTCAAGTTAGATAATCGCGTGACCTTTACAACGGAATAATTCGCATGGGGATCTCGCGTCATTTCCTGCTCGTAAATATAAATTCTTTGTGGCAATCCTTGGTTGATAGATTATTAGCGCGACGTAGTCGTACCATCAATATCATCATTCAATATCGACGCCTGCAGCAGGCATAAATGCTTTGACCCAGTATAGCGGATCTACTGGTCGAGCCGGTAATGGACGGTAGCCGCCAATGAACTTTTGGCTTCTGACGCGCGCGCTGGATTCTACCGGCTGGCCGACGTCCATCGCCGGTCCCGGTGCTCACCTTTGACTCGGTGACACGATCGCGGGGGAATTAAGGACGACATCCAGGGGGAGCCTGATTTATGCCGCTCTTATGGAAGTTGTCCGTCCGCTAGGCACGACGGTTTATGACGCGTCTGCATGCGTTGTGGGAAGCGTGCGGCCGACGCGACCGGTTACCACGTTACCGATTGTACTTCGTAATTCAGCGTCCGCAGACAGTCGGAGTTATACATCGTAATTTATAGCCCGCGCTGATTGCCCGCACGCGCGCTACCGTACAGTTCGAATGATCGCGAGGGATAGAGGCGTAAGATGTCATCTTAAATTCGCCCGAGGAGAGCGTCGAACGCGCCCGTCTTCAACTTCTATTGTAATAAATCGTTAATATTTGCAAACCTTATCATTGTCGATTTTGAAGATACACCGTTTAAATTCGTAGGGACTCAATGAGTCAAATTTGACTCAATGAGTAGTCGCCACTGCTTCTACTCAATATTCTTGATAGCGAAGTAGTACAAATTTCTCTTTTTTCCCGAAAATGGAACAGATTACACGAAATCAACAGATAATTAAAAGCGCGGTGCGTAAACGAGATGTAACCGTGACAAAGTACCACAGTTTACCTTCGTATTTTAGATGAGTTAGTCTCGCGAAAGATCTATGTATATATTGATAAAGAGCCGTCGTCTCAAAATGCAAGTTGTTTCTCATTACAAGTTGCAGAAACTTAATAATTAATCGGGAAAGGGTTACTTGTTACTGATAAAGGTGTACAAATCAATAGCGTTTTATCCCAACATTCATCGCGATCGAATCTTGGAAACCGATAACGCAAAATTAATAACACGCACGGAGCGACTTTCGCTACTGCCTGCCGGCTCGACGTTCGGCGAGCGAGTGATTGCGCGGCGACCTTCAGGTACACGATGGCACGCAAAAACATCGTACATCACCGCGCCGAGTGAAAAACAACAAAAAACGTTGAGAATTCGTTGGCCCGCTTAATCGTCGTACGATGCCGCGCCGAGTGAAAAACAACAAAAAAACGTTGAGAATTCGTTGGCCTGCCTACGCAATGGATAATTCCGTACTTAATATTTTATTGTACATTACTTTGTTCCGTGACCGTTGCTACGTTTTGCGTATTATTCCGCGGACTTATTGGTATTGATTAAATTAACGATTAATTCTGTTCAATCGAGAAAATGTTTCAAAACGAAAATCGTTGTTACTCAAATTCTAATTACTAAGATTAGAGATTTTACTTCAATAGTTGATGCATACAAATGTATATTTCTAAATTGCAAATCTTCAGCCTCAACTGTTCGATATTAACGACATTCGCGCTGGTAACATCTCTGCTTTAGAAAAGGATAAAATAATTGTTTTTGTTAAATAAGGAATCCAATTTTCTTTGCTGTGAAAAATACATCTTAGTAAACATTTTATAGGATTAAAATAAAAATTTTTATTAATGCACAATATATATTTAATTTAAAATTATCTATTCTTCGACATTTAATAAATACTTGAATTAAAGCAATGCATGTTTTAATTTGTTTAATATTTTTTAAATTGAAGTTAATAAGCTATAATATTAGGAGCCACCTATAATTTTCTTGAGTAAAGTAATATTTTTTTGGATTAAGATAACAATGACAAATAATATATAAGATTATCTAAATCTCTTGCCTTCGCATAAATAGTTTGATTATTCATTTGGATCAAATCTGTCTGATTTTGTTCCTATCAGTTCGGAAAAAAATTCCAGTTGATTGTATTGAGAAGTTGACCCGAACAGTTTACGGTCAAACAGCACGGCCAATAATAGACGTTTGACAATGACGACTTTTTGCATCACCACAGAAGTAGCGGCCAAGTGCACGACGGGACGATCGCGAATTTCTCTCTGCGCGTCAGTTAGCCGTGTGTCGCAACTTCCCGAAGCGGCCGAACGCGCGAACAATCGCTTATATGTATTATTCGTGAATTGCGAAACATAGGCCACACGAGAGCGTGCGCGATGGCGCGATGGCGGCCGGGTCAGTCGCGAGGACAGGTAGTAGCTAGGCGCAACGGGGCACCCGATGTCCTTTGAAACTAGAACTCGGCCGACCTATCGAGCACGCCGAGTCAAAGTGCTCGCCGAGGACTCCGCCGTTCTCCGGGGCAGAAACCGGTGACGCGGGGCGAGAAACGAGGGTGTAAGACGGAAGATGCGGAGGAATAACGAGCGAGAGGGGAGGGCAAACGGGGAAAGAAGCGAGCGGGAGGGAGGGGGCAGGAACAACCAGATGCCTGGTCGTGCCCGGCTAACCGTACCGATGAACTTTCGGCTCCCGGTGGAGCGCGATGAGTAAGTGACCGCCGTCCATCTACCGCGCTATGCACGTGCATAGGCGCGCGCGTGCAGTTAGATGCAGCTTACACGACCATCGTGGCCGCACCAGACACCATCATGCGCGCGCGCGCGCGCGCGAGCGCGCGAGCGGCCACCTACGACACGGGCTAGCTAAACCTTCACCGTAGGTGCACCGCGGAGAGGTCGTGCCGAAGGTGGCCCGGCGTTGAGGATCGTGCGAATGCGGCCTAGGCGGCGTGGAGGCCTGCGGAACGGTGAAAAGAGAAGTAGGAGAGAAGGCGGGAGGGGAACCTTTTATAGACGTCGTTTGTAGGACTCGATATATCGGACGCGATGCCGATCGCGCGCATCGCCGATCGAGGTTCCCCGTTCGTTTCCCCGAGATTGAGATCGTTTTGCAGACCGCTGAGAACATCGCGGGGGCAATGAAGGTATCGCGAGGGAAATATCGTACGCAGAAATCCCTTAAAAAAAAGAGAGAGAGAGAGAACAACCCGGGAATCGATTCTTCGCACAATTTGGAATAGATCTTTTCTTAACAGATAGCTAGAGGCGCCGGCGGTCTTTCGTTTATTTAGAAACCTGGGGAGAGAGTCCCGCAAATTAAATTTCAGAAAGTCAAACAGAAGAAAAATAATATTTTCACGTAACTTCAGGTGAACTTTACTTATATTTCGACACTCGATAATGCAATTTAATTCGCACATATTTGCCCGAGCGCAGTTAGGATGCCATTTTATCGCGCGACCGTCGAACGGCGATTCGCTCCTCGCAATAAATAACTTGAAGGATAGGAGCCCCCGCAGTAAGAAAATAATTGTCCCGCCGTAGGTCGTTTAATCTATTAAAAGTTTCCTCACAATTTCAAATCCTTGCTACTTCATTACGAGTGTTGTGGTCGGCCGGGAGCGGAGAGAAGCCAGCGTGGAGGGGACGGGGAGGAAGAGGCAAAATTCGCTGCCGGTAGTTTCATCTCGTCTGTTTGCCTTGGTCGGCGCTGTTCCGGTAGCGGCCCCGAGAAAGGTAGCGACATAAAGCCGGAACGTGAGAGAAAAAGAGTGTACCGGACGGGGGGGCTTGGTTAGCGTGGCCGATCGATCAGCATTGGCGGTTTTTGCGCTACCCATATGTCATAGTCTGCCCGGCCCGAGAACATGCCGCGGCATAGAGAGCCCAGCTTGGGCTCCTCTGTCCATTCATGATATGTGGCAGAAAATTCGGTGGGTGGCCGACGGCGAGATTTGCGGTGCCATAATCGCGCGTCACTTCTCTCCTCCCCCTCGTGCTCCGGGCTCTTCGTCGATAGCACTTTCGCCGATCCTTTCTCCGAAATTATTCGTCCGACGCGGATGCATCCACTCGATTGCAGCGGTTTATTAGCGGGGTGTCGGCCTGGCGGGTGAGCGCATCCCGCCCGTAAAAGAATTCTTTTAATGTGATTGAGCTTTCGATTTTTTTTTGTCGCGCGATATTAAGGGGACGCTCGAGCGACTCCGCACTTTTTGCACCTTTCGCATCTGGGACTGTCAGTTCGTGAAAACAATTGTGCAGTGTACGCATTATGTGACTTTTGTGTACAGCCCAGAGTCTGGCCAACAGAGTTGTCCGCCATGTTTAGTCAAATCCAACGAGAGAGAAAGAGAAAGAGAATTTCCCCTCTGTTACAATGTATACATATACAAGGTCATTGAATATTGGGGACTTTTTTGGTGTGCAGGTAGAGCGGACTAGACCGAGTCGAAAAGTCCTGTACCATTTTGCAATTTTCGCAATAGATAACGAGTAATTAATTATTCAAAATTGTCGTCTTAGCCCGGCCCACCTCCCAATTCGAGCGCGTGGCGAGATGTGACCGCCAAATTTGACAATAAATTTGACCGCCGGGCGGTCACATCTCGCCACGCGCTCGAATTGGGAGGTGGGCCGGGCTAAGACTATAATTGTAGCAATTATTTTTTTCTCTGAGTGCACCTACTTTGATGGCATTGTATTTTTTTACTCCTCCCTCGAATCCTTAATTCTAAAAATTTACTTTAGCCCCTACTTAAAGGGACCTACTTTAACGCTAAATTGACAAAAGCAGAAATTTCTGACACTCAGTTCTAATGTAGGAGTAAATTTTGCAGTTCGACCTTTTTTACCGTCTTAGGTCCTACTGTATAATATAATTAAAGGTTCAACATAGGGCCAAAATTTCGACTCGGGAATAGATTTTTTGTTAGACTTCTAAACTTAATTTCAATGACACCACGCTGTTCTCTGATTTAATCCAATTAGTGGAAGCTAGTCGGTACACAAAGCCACATAATTTGTATATTACACAAATGTTTTCATGAATCGACAGTTCTAGGAGCAAAAGGTGCAGAAGTGCAGAATCACTCCCAGCATCCCATGCCACAATACTCCGCAAATATTTTCCCTTCTGGTAAACGACAATATTTTTTCTTATTTAAGAATCGAGCGATTACATCGGTGAATCGGATAAATCGATTACTCCCGACTCGAATATAGGCAAGTTGATTTTTACACGTCGGCGTGGAGTGTACAATGATCGACATCGTCTTCCTCGATCTCCTCGTCGTCCCGACCTCGCAATTGTATTCGATAATTACCAGCGATTCGCGTATCATTCTACCCGCGACGTTAATACATAAAGGCAACGAGGTCATCGGGCGCGATCTCGAATTCGGCATCGGGACAATGGCTAGAGAGCTACGAGGGACGATGACGATGATGGAGGACGTCGAGATGTAGAGGAGGATAGAGAGAAGGAAAAAAAGGAAAGAAAAGAGAGGACGGGGGAACAACAGAGGAGGAGAGAGAGAGAGAGAGAGGAGGAGCGAGGTGGTACGTGGGTGCAGCGGTGCTAGAAAGTGTCCCAGACCGAGAGGAGAAAAAAGAGTCCGGGTCAGTTTGAATAATTTTGACCACACCTCTCGTCAAAGCGATACACGAGCGTATGAATACATACATTTAAATGCGCCCCGCCGCCCGGGGAAGTATTGTCCGAATTTTTAAGCGGCCTCGCGCGCGCGAGGAGCCGCGAAGCCGGGCGAGCCCGTCGGCGTCGTCGCGGCGGAGCCCCGTGTCCCCGGGTGACCGATATTTCTCGAGCTCTCGTCGCGAAACCACCTGACTGCCACGACCATTTTTTCCTCCTCGTATCGTCCTGCTACTCGCGCGCCGCCCCCGCCGTCTTACCTGTTTCCCGAAAAAGAAACATGTAAATTTATGCGGGGGAGGGAAAGAGCCGGGAAGAGAAGACGCAGTCTCATTGTCGAAACCCGGGGAAACCCGTCGCTCGATCTTTGGAGTATGAGCGCGAGGTTTTCATTAAGCCCAGAGCAAGACATCGAGGGAAAACGTTAGCCGGGTGAGAAATCGCGATATCGCGCTCTTCACGTAACAGGTGCATTCATCGTGTTTTTCTACGTTGTTTAAAATGAAGCGATTACGCGTATATATTCGCTCCAGCGAAAGCGAGAAAATGGAGAGCGCGGGGAAAACGGATCTACTATAAAAATAATAATGAATATCATAGAGCATTGATGACGGCGTGCCTGGGTAAAAGGCCCACCGTGCAATATCGCAAGCAGTCTGTAATGAAGATGTCCCATAAACCATTTTTTTACTCCGGCGCGCGACATTTACGAGCGACAAGATGCTTCGACGGCTACCTGCGTGATTCGAAATACTTCGGGTACTCGTAACTAATAGCGTATTCGACTGCTTGCACTGGAGCGCACTGAGCGCACACTAACGCCCGTTTGTAGTCAATTGTTATATTTAACTGTGTCTTAAACACACGTTCTAAGAATATTTAGAAAATAATCCGTATAGAGGTCATTTTGCTGGCTAAGGGGCCAGTTTCACAAACGTCGGTTAACTGCTAACCGAGGATTAATTGATTCTCTGTCTCCTCTTATTATTAGATAATAAGATGGAAAAAGATAGAGATAGTTGACTGCACTCTGGTTAACCGACATTTGCGAAACAGGCCCCAAGAAATATTTCAAGAGACATTTCAGACGATCCTTAAATATAAGAATTGACTATGAACAAGTCTTAGTGTGCGCTCAGGGCGCACTAGTGCTCTGGGAAAAAAAGACAGCAACCCATTTTGGGGCCCACAATGGGTAATCGAATTATTTGAATTTTGTTCGTTTTTTCTGAGTGAAATTTAGGCCGTTTTGTTTGTAGTTAAGCAAATTGACATTTCGGTTAGTGCCTCTTAAGTGAAAACTATCTTTGCGTTACTGAACCTCGACAGAGCTAATTGAGAGAATTGATTAGTGTTACTTAAAAATCTTGGATATAGATAGAGTAGCGATTTTTAGTTACGCGAGATAAAATTCGTAAAAGGTTAGAGTTACGGACAATCCAAGTAATTCGATTACTAATTGTGGACCCCAAAATGGGTTGCTAACGGTCGTTTTTTTCCCCCAGAGTGCAAGCAACCGAATTCGCTATAAGTAATGGGCGACACCGACAAATTTTTATCCCCTCCTGATATGATCGCCGAGAATTGCGAGTCGCCGTTTGCTCTTGCACGGTTAAGAACAGACTTAGCGACTAGCCTTCTTCCGCAATTTGAATATAGATTCGCAGGAAGAAAGCGAAAGAGCGGGAGACAGAGATAAGCTAGAGAGAAAGAGAGAGAAGGAGAGAGAAATCGAGAGGAGCTCGGTGCCTCGATATACGGTGCTTGTACGTACGTACACTTAGAAGATCGATCGTGAAAGATCATCGTGTACAGAATAGAATGTCCCGTCTCGAGGATGCTAATCGACCAACACAGGTTAATAATAATACTAATTAAGTTAGTGAGATATTAGTAGCTCGACAAAGCAGAATCCGTCGAACGCTGATATCGTAAACATCGTGTCAGAATTAGAGATTTAAAGATATCGGGAATTCAAATAAAGATGTTATTCGCGGGCGATCCTATCGGATATCGTGTAAGGTGAGAAATTCAACAAATGTACACGTTATATCCGGTTCATTCGGTTGTTCGCCCGTTTAATGTAAAACCGAGATATCGCAAGTTGGGCGAACAATCGCATCAGCTGATTTGGTTTATTGCAATTACAAGTTTTGTTTCATCTAGATTTGACTTATGTTAACTAATAGAGGCTCATTATCGCGTGCGTCGAGATTCAGTACGATTCAGAATATTGGAAAATATCGGAACCGCGCTTTACAGCGCGAACGGTTGTGAGCCAGACGATATTAGCGCGATTTTCCTATCGCGATAAGCGGCACAGGGACGATGCGAGCGTAGCGTTTCTGGCACCTTTTGCTATGCATTCCGATTGGTGGGTGTGAATCGGTGGCACGTACCTAGGCGAGCCCAACATCACGCGATAGATCGATTCACGATGTCCAATGGAGGAGAAACTACGATTACGCGGAAAAATATATAAGAATTCTCGAGCAGATGCGAAACGTGCGAAAGTAAAAACGCGGCGATAACGTAACTGCTGACGTGACAACAAATCGATCTGCCTGTTCCGTCGTGCTTAATGAACGTAGAAAGGTACGTTCTTCGAATTTTTCGACATCAATTTTTGAATGATTTGTTACTCAAACGTTACTCTCCTTCCGCCATGTCCAGCTTACACGGATATTTATAATTTGCGTTACATGAATGTAACATAGCAAATTTTCTTTAAACAATGACTTCTTAAGAAAACGACGAATAACATAACAACCGAGCGCATACAGCTAGGCTGCTACGGCGAATGTCTTGCAGGAGACGAGCATTTGAAGGCGATCGATGCTGAAGATCATTTTGGTCTTCGTGATCGTAAACCTCGCGTGTAGCGTGGCGCGCGCTTAGCGTTTCTGACGGCTTATGACCGTTTGTACATTCCGATTGGTGGGTGTGAATCTATGGCACGTAGGTATGGCCATTGGTGCGTTAAAGTTCGCCCGTTGCATCTGCTCGTGATGCATAAGAGGAAAGGGAGAAATTTGTTGCATTCTGAGAAAAGTTTCAGCGAAAGGCGATTTAACAAATAGATATAAAATAGGAACCAGCAAGGGAACATAAAGACAAATGGGGGATGCATATGCTTAAAAATAAAATAAGTCGAACGAATTAATGAAATTAATTTTTTGCGACTAATGCAACTAGATAAAAAATCGACTAATATTCGATTATACAATTTCGATAGAGAATTTTGACTAATACAACTTGGATAAAAAATATGTACAAGAATTTATACGTTTGGCGTCGGCATAGAGAAGTGAAAAAAATATTAAACGCCACGAAAGTATTAAATTTAAGGCAAGGAATATATCGAAATAAGAAAATCTCTGCGAGATCAGCTTACATGGAATTCAACGAAAGGTTGCGATCACCGGATGGAAGCGAAAAGCGAACGGTGCGCGCCCGTGTCTTTTTCACGATGACAAGGGGATTCTCGTAACGGGCACAGCCCCGCTAAGACGAATTTGTCGGGCGTGTGGCTCGAGCGAGACGACACGAATATCTATTTGCATGTGCGCGAAATCTTCCGATTCATCGCGTCCATCGCGGAAAAAACGCTATTAGCATAGACAAATTCCCGCTTCGTCGTAGCGTCGTACTCGAGGCACGTGTGTAATTCCGACGGTTTCGCAATTGTCATTTCGAATCCGCGTAATTTCTCCCACGTCTTTGTTTTCACGTGACATCGTAGTGCGATGTGCTGAAGTACACTCGTGAAAAACGAGCCAAATAAACTCCATTGTGCAAAAACAGAAAAATATATTATATTTTTATAGGAGCTGCTCTCTCTTAATCGCAAATTTGCTTATTCAATCGGATAAGAGGCTCCGGCGAGTCGTGCACAGGTATCTCATAAAACTTTCATAAAGTTCTTCAAAATGCCACGTCGTCCCACAATCACAGGATTTTCAGGGTAAATTTTAAGAGAACATTCTCTCCGTGTATAATTGCGGGTAAATACGATAAACAGTATCGCGGTATAAGAAGATTAAAAACAGATTTAACGAAAGCTAGAGACAGTATCAAAATATCGAGCTTAGTCTGTGAAATGAAATTTCTTCGACGTCGAGACGCCTTCGACTTGTTAAAAAATTCTCGAAAAGTATATTGTCAGACCTTTTCAGATGTCTCGCGATTACTCGCCCCGATTACTCGCCATATGACGCGGTATTGAATCCAAATCGTTTTATCCGTACGCGCGAGAGACGTATCAACTTTTCTTCGGCTCTCCGAAAAGTACGGAGAGAATGAGAACAATTGAACCTTCACGATTAACTTATTTCAAATCTGATTTTCTACAGACGTGCCGAGAGACAAATATCGAGCGTGCCGGCGTCGAGCGATTCCTCCGCGTACGTACCGCGATATTTTCGGTGCGACTGTCATATCGACTTTACTGTCGTAGAGAAAAGAGCGAGTCGCTCGGATGATTGTAAAATATATAAACATTGCGCAACGCGAATCCTGAGAGCGCGACAAAATGGTCCGTCGAGCGAAGTGCGCTTAAAACTGATCGTAATCTCGATTTTTACGGTCCGAATCAAACGAGATTTGGCAGGCTATTGTAATAGTAATTCGATTAGAGTGTTACTCAACGTAATTTTGGCCACTCGTTATATCGATCGTGCCATTATCGTTGAGAGTAGATTGATAAAAGATTAAAACGAAAGATTTAAAGCACTTACCCAATCGCCGTCGCCGAAATACGTCATCCAAGTCACACATCGGAGAGGCACCTGAAACAAAAATTTATATTATTAAAGCAACGTACGAAACAGAGCGGACTGAATTTGATAAAATACGACACGGTATCTTATATAAGAGCTCGAGATATTTCGCGAGTGAGAAAAGTCAAGGGAGACGGGAGCGGGTGAAGAGAACGGATATCAGTCTCTTGAATTGAGTCGTCTTTAGCCTCGAAATCGTGCGAATGTCCGAAGGAGCGGAGAGGCTAGCAACAGCGTGCACCACATACGCAAGTCGCTCTCGTCTTGACGACGGTATTTTCGGTGCGACTGTTATTCGGACTTTTACGGCCGCAGGCACCGGAGAACATTATCGGTGACATTTGTCCGCGCCGGACAAAACATGTTCCGGTCCGGTAGGATGACCCTAACGCCGCGCCTTTTGTCGAGCGAAAGGCACCCAGCCGACCCGGCGTGTCTTTGTCATTATATAACGCCATTGTGGCCGCACTTGCCCGGCGTGGAAGTCGACTATGCCTTTGCATATTATTAAAATGACGATGATTGTCATTTTTGTCCCCTCGCCCCCTCATCTCCTCCTCTCGAGAGTGCCCCACTAGCCCTCCCTCTCACCGTCTTCTCCTCGCCCACCCGGCGGTTGTGTGCCCGCACTCGCCACCGACACTCGCACGCAGCCTCCGTCCGTGGGCCCTGTGGGAGAGAGAAAGAGACCCCTCGTTCTCTCTCCCACTCCCTCGTCCGGGGACGAAGAGACATGGCACACGCAGAGACAGGGAGGACTCAGAAATTCCTTCTCGTCCCGTTTACTCTCTTCTTTCTCTTGGTCCCGCTCGTCGTCGCGCGAGAGTCTCAGCTTACTCCTACGTCCCCCTCAGCGTGTCACTCTCCCTCATGCCGCCTCTCGCTCGTACCTCGTCTCCCCGTCCGTCCAACGACTCTCCCCTCTATCCGGCCAAAGGTTTCGCGCCGGGCTCTATCTTCGTCGCGCGGCGTCTCTCAGCGCGTGCAGAGGAGGGCTCATCGCCGCGCGCCTCTGTCGGCCGGCCGCGGGCCCCGCGTACCTGTGCACGTCGCACACAAATGGCGACAATAATCGTAACTTTCGTTGGCGATGATGCGCAAAACGATCGGCCGTTACGAACGAGCGAGACGAATCGACCGCGGGCGTTCGCCGATTTACCGAATCATGTCCATTCAATTTCTCCGGGTTGATGTTCTCGCGTCACTCGGTCACGGTTGTTTTTTCGAAAAGTCCAATAGACACATCTAGATAAATTTAGTTTCCAAATGAACCGCACTGAATTTAACTTACAATCAATTTTATAAAAGAGACATAAAATAGAACAAGTATGGCGGAAGAGGGGGAACTTATGAAGTACGAGATGTCAATGAAGAAATATTAAAAGTTACTAAACGCAGCTGCGCTAATGTGACACTCGCAAATAAATGTAATGCTTCGAGTTAATTTCGCGCCGGGTCAAATAATGAGATACTGATTGACACCTCGCGTATGTGGGAGGCGAGAATTATTTTCGTTTAGTCGTTCGTCTGAAAGAATGCAGACGAGCAACACACTCCTGATAAAAGACACATTTGTCGAATGTAAATGCGCGTCCTTAATAGCCGCTGGCTCGACGATTCGTCGTCGCCCGAGCGGCCGACGGAAATTCATTGATAGCGGCCGGGACGCCGTGACGCAACTCCACGATTCTTTTGACGTGGACGTCCTCCATCGGTTCCTCGGTAAATTCGATACACCTGTGTGCCAATTGTTTTGACATGTGTCCCCATTGTGCGGCCTCTCCAGGCGCGCAGATACATATTCACGTACGAGGACCCATTCGACCTCCTCGCGCGTCACAACGCGGACGGCGGACTATGCGGGCCGTACAGTCCGAGATCGAAAAAATAAAAGGAAGGAAAAGCAGCCACGAACGAAAAACGGAGAGAGAGAAAGGGGGGATCAGAATCGGAATCAAAATCATTATTTATTGCGCGCTCTGGGACAAATCCCCTAACGCGTAAGAGCAATTGTTACAGAATAACAATAAACTGTGGGTGAGAATGCACTTGAGAAATATGAGAAATAATCCTACACCGATAGGAAAACATGTAGTATTTGAAACTATAATTGCATAGTAAAATAATTCTAGTCAGGAATATCATTTTTATAGTAATTATTACTATAATATTAGTAATAGCAACCGTGTAGACACAGTGATGTCAACTATTTAAAAAAATTTACTATAAAATATAAGCTTTTAACTATTATTCTGTTAAAATATCCAAGTAATAAATTTGCATGGACCAATATTGTGTCTATGAGAACTATAATACCTTGTTAGGTCAACCATAACTTAAACAGTTGGAAGAATTATAAAAATGTGGTTGACTCCTAAAATGACTACAAGTTATACACTGAAAAAAATTTCTGGTTGAATATGGACGAATCAGATAATTCCTTTAGGATTTACCAGAATTCCTGTAATCCTACAGAAATTCTGGTAAATCCTCAAGGAATTATCTGATTCGTCCATATTCAACCAGAAATTTTTTTCAGTGTAGTGAGGTTGTGGTAAGTGCAACCATTTTTTTTCTGAGTCAGTGTAAGTGTAGTATAAAATAGAATGCAAATGCAGAGAGGGAAAGGACACGGACATCTCTTCGGTCACCATCATTGTAAAAAAAAAGAGGCGAGAGAGGAGAAAGAGGGACGCGGCTCGAAAAGCGGGGTAGCCGAAAGTCGGCGACGGGCGATTCAATTTTCTGATTAAACGGCGCGCATAACGGGGCCGAATTTCACGACCTTGCCCGGGCGGCGATTTGGCAGTTCTCCGGCCGACGCACATCGGCCCGCCGTGCGTGGCGAACGCCGCGCGCAAGCCGCAGGACGTTCCCTTCGCATCCCCGTGCGCGGCCACGAGAGAAGGCGCGCGCGATCTTTTTGGGCGCGTCCGCGACGACGTTGCGGGGACAGGATATAGGTTGTACGGGCGGAGAAAGTTATGGCTTTTCTATTGTCTCGCGCGGGTGCTTCGACCTGGCCGACGGCCGCTGTTGAATTAAGCGCCGCGGCGGGGACGTGCCCCGTCTTTATTCGAGCGAGGCGCGTAATGATACCCCGGTGTTAAAAGATCGTTAAAAAACTGCTCGACCTTTACGCCGGCGTAATTAGGTATTTACCGTGGCAGGATTGCGGAGCTGAGAGCTAATTCTCAGCAATCGGTCCCCGTCAATTTTTTTCGCGCCCGTTTGAAATTCTCGGCGATTTACTTTCGATAATGGAGCGATTAATCGCAGTTTTATTTAATTTCGGGATCGAACGCTTGGCTTACGGCCCCATTAATTTTCAAAAACGCTTGTGATCGCGTACGCACCCGAGATTTCATCGATCGCTAGGTTGGTTTTTTTTTTAAGTGGCTACTATTACAGCACAGGTCGTTCTCTCGACCGGTGTGTTCCTTTTTCTTTTTTGCTGCCGTGACTGTACAGGTGGTCAGTTGCCCCGACGAGGCCCGCATCGTATGGGACAGGTGAGGGCCAGTGAAATAAATTCGATCTGACCCTCATGACCGGATGGTACATTAAAACGCGTAATTATGCAAATCTCCGACGCGAAGTTTCCGGCGGAAAGAAGGTCGCGCTGCGAACGTACCTTCGCGGTTACGCGAGGATCGCCCTTTCATAAATGCAGATTGTTCTAAATCGAGGGAACTCTTGCGAGACAATGTGTCATGTGTCATTTATTGTTAGATTTTACGTATTAGACAACTGAGGTCTTTCGTCAAGATATTTAATCAGGTCTCGTTAGGTCAGCGAAATAGACCGACGAAACTCCTTTGCGAATCTTGTGTAACATTTCGACTGATCTCTTTCGCAAGGTCGTATCTCGATTTTATGCAATTTTCGGTCCTTCCGTTTAAACACTCGTTTAGGAGCAGAACGAGCGTTTCAGTCAGAGATCAGTCGATGGAGGTGTAAATTTCTGGAGGCAGAGACAACGAACATTCCGACGCGCTCGTATCCGGAAACAAAACTGTACGGCAGCTAGAATAACACGCGCGTAAAGATGCACACGGGGCAGATAAAGGCGTGGATAAGGGACAGGGCCAAGACGATCAGGGCGCGGGCACAATACATCCGTTAGACGCGAGAAAGCGGTGGTGAACCTGAGCGGAAAGGGGAGGGAAAGAGAGAGAGAGAGAGAATGGACTGGCGGACGATCCTAATCTCTCACGGGCCGGGGCCACGGCCGAAAATTCAATTAAACTTTTGATATACGGGCGAAGCGCGTCGGCTCGCCGAGCGCGGCTGTGTAAACGAAAATTTCGCAAGCTTCACGTACTTTCCTTGGCCGATTCGACCGCCCGATGGGATCATCCGCAGACGCGTTGCCGTTGTCGACTCCTAAAACGATTAAGCCGCGGTGAGTCGTTCGGTGCGAGGGCATCGCCATGAACTAACGTTCTCTCCGGCGCGGCTCGGCTCCGGTTTTCTGAATTTCTGTCCCTCGAGCAATATCCAAATCTACAGAGAATAGCCGGAAGACGGCCAATAGAGATTTCTTTAGAAACTAAGAGAAACGGCAGAATGTAAAAGCATTCTTAAATAAATGAGGGAGGATACAAGGGACCGAAAAAAAAGAAAAATTGAAGATTCTATATAAAAAAAAGGCGTGTTAAGTCGATAGTCGAAAGTCTCGAAATATTGTTGTCGCTTTTTCGAGATGCTGCTTGGCTGTCTCGCTCGTGCGATACGACATGATTCAGTCGTGTTATTTGCAGCTGTCAAACCATGCGAATTGTTAGAGAGAGCAAATGGCGCGCGCGAAGCGCGCGCTTGTGTTGTCTAGTTATTATAAAAGGATAGGAAGGTATAAATATTAAAAAGAAGCAAGGATTAAGTTACGTGACATATCTGCAGTTCCTAGATTTTCTATTTTTATCATATATTTCTCCCGGCGCCTTTACTTATACCTGCTGCGTTATTCTTCCCAGTGGGAGACGTTGTGTGACGCGTGAGTCTCGGACAAGGCAAGAGAAATGTGGAATTAGGGAAGACGCGACGTCATCGGGAAATTTATCTCGTGCGATTTGCCGGATCTGGAGTTGCAGCGATGTCCTGGACGCCCGGGGCGCCGAGCCGCTTCCGCCGCGCGGATATCGCCGATTGTCTCCTCGTTCCTTTCGATCTTTTTCCTCTCCTTTGTCGGAGAGCGCGCGGGGAGAGCGTGATTTGTGTAGGGGGCATGGGGGATTTTTTTTTGCCGCCATCGCGCGTATTCGGATCCGGGATTCAATTCTAAATTGAGATCGCGTGTTTAGGATGCGGAGGATTAGGGGGAGGCAGAGGATTAGGAGCAAGAGACGCTCCGAAAGGACATCGGATGCTGGATCGTTGATGATAATTGATTCCCTCTGTCGCCGATCCATCTCTAATTACGGAACTACTGCCGGGTCGGGACCCGTTACGAGATTATGTTAATTTCAATTTGTATCGATGAATAAGTACAATGGCAACTTGACTTTTCCAACTCAATGTCAAACGACTAGAGGATGCCTAGTCGATTCTACAGATGAGCAACTGTCAATCACGCGAAATGCTAATAAAAGTTTATTATTCTTCTTCGAAAGCTTTTGATGTACTCATGCGAGTATATTGTGTCTGATAAAAACGTCTGGTGCGAATAATCAAACGGCGTTTCACTAAATGGTTTTGCGTTATCTTTCGAAACTTGTTAACGAATTTTCACATTCGTTTTTCTTCTTTTCTGCAAAGGCGAAAGCGTGCGTACCGCGCGCAACTTTCCGAAAGGTTTCTTCGTATATTCCAACGAATGCACTGCCGGGAAACCAAAAGAAGCGGGTGCTAGGACACTGGCGTCTATTTTTACTCAACCTACGACGTAACTGTCCAGCTGCGGGTCTTCTCGCGGTCAAATCGTGCGAGAAATGCCACGAATCGGAGGCGACGGCGATTCGCTTTTCAGCCGAGAAACGTCAGGGTGTTGCGCGACGCTTGGTTCCGGGCCCTGAGAAAAAAAAAAGTCCGACTGGCCGAGGAAGCGGCGATAATCAGGATCGGCCGGAATTGCCGAAATGCGGTGCGCGCGTTGAATGAGAAGTGCGTTCGTCATTCCTGTTGGGGACTCCGTCACGTCGCGGTGCTCTTTCTCGGACGAGTCGTCCATCATAGGCAAATATGACAAGCGGGCAGCGCCCCCCACAAAGGGGATCGGCACCGTGAAAAATCTGACAGAACTGACGCTGCAGATTCGGACCTATCTCGCAATCGGCGGGCCCAGTGAGGTAAGAGAGGCGAGCACCCGCCCGGAGGGAAAGGAGCCCGAGGAGAAAGGACGAAGGAGGCCCTTTTCCAATGTGTGACTTTCTTTAGGAGCACGCGATGCAACTGGACACCTTCCGAGTCGTTGCGTGCCGTTTACGATCCCCGCTTGAAATAGATTTTAACGTACTTCTATGAAGGCGCGGGGATGCGGCGTAAGAATATTGTGGGAGAAAAAGTTTATTATGCAAGTGTGCGACACAAGTTACGCAATACCTCTTGTTAATAGTTGAGATAATTACACGGAACACTTTGCATAGATTGTTGAAAACTTAGCGATAATTGGCACGGAATACTTTGGCCACGATATAAGGTCTAAATTAACGCGACCTGACAAAAACCCAATATAAACAAGATTAAAAATCAAATGTGGATCAACGACGGATTCAATCTGAGACGACGCCGCGTGTCTGAAATTGTCGACGAGAGAGAGCTCTCGGGGGAAGAAGGAAATTATTTTTTTCCGTTTTGCCGGCTATTTTTGCGCAGTCTTGCGCCCAAGGAGTTACTGACCTCTGGCCAGTCTGCGGTACAGCGAATCGCCTATTTTTAAACGCATGAAAAATGCATAGCCTCCCTTTCCTAAAGAAATCGAGGAAACGGAGAAAGAGAGAGAGAGAGAAGGAGAGAAAAGAAGCCGGGCGAACGCATTTTATTACCGTACAGTAATGGCGCGAGAAAGAGAAAGAGGACGAGTAGGAGGAAGTCGAAGAGGAGGGAAGGAGAAAGGTTGTTTTGTCCGTCGTCGATATTCTTGACAATGTTTATTTCGGAGAGACCGTCGCGTATCCCGGTCAAGAAAACTTTCTGCTCCTCTCAAGAGTGTTTTACAAATACCGTAAAATGCCCTCTTCAAAGAGGTGTCCGATATCCATCCTGATGACTGGCGCTCGATTGCGGCGGAACAAAAATGAAGAAAAAATACGAGTAGCGGACGGCGCATGAAAAGCGAATGATCGTAAAATCGTATAACGTTACTCTCAAATACTTTTTATGCTTTCTGGTTAAATTAAGATCTTTTTGTTTTTCTTGTGAACATCTTTCGATCTCTTAACGTAGAAATAGATACTGAATGAACGTTCTGTGTGAAAATAATAAGAAACAACCGAAAGAGAGATAAGTAAGCAATTATACTTAATGTTCATAACGTGGACAAGAGCGATTTAATCGTTCAGGGCGCTGGCAAAGTCAAAAGTCGTCGGCGGGCCTTTTTGAAGGGATCTCTGGAAACGCTCGACGGGACTGACCGATCTACCTGTTCAGGTGCATCTAGGGATTCCGGTGGCTCGCCAATTTAAAAGTAATTTTCTCGAATCCTTTTAAAAAGGAGGCCAGCCAAATCACGTCTTCCCACGGTTGGTCAGCTGGCCTGCGTCCAGAAGCGACGATCTTTCGCTCTATCCGCTCATCTCGCCCGATTCTCCTCTGCTTTCCTCTCTGTTCACTCTTTTTTTTCTCTACGAATTTCGATTTTTCTACCTGGGATCTATATCGAGTCATCCGAAATCTGGGATGGCACACAAGATCTCTTTTACAGTTACGTGAAGAGATTCTCGCGTGAGATACCGGGTGAAAACTTATCACCTTATTGTAGTCCTAGAATAGAATTTTCCTAAACGTTATTCCTGACGCGTGCATTTATGCCAATTAAAACCACATGAGATTATTAAATATATCTTCGATCAATAAAGTAATATCGTTGTCTTGCACGTGTAAATTATTGAAAGAAAAGATTTTTCATAGAATTAGACGTTTTCCAATATATTAATTACTAAGAACTTTTTAGATTTGAGATTTACTTCTCGGCGATGTACGATTGAATCTGACATGATCAAACACATCGCCAAGTTTCGTAAAATCATGTAAATGTGCTCGCACGGGAACACTTCAACCGAGCTGCGAAGGGAAAAAGAAAATGAGAGGCGAGAGATCACTCCCAGCTGTGCGGAGTCAATTTTTCGGAACAGGAGACGCTAATGCGAGATCTGGATATCAAAAGTGATCGAGCCGCCGAAGTAAGGAAGAATGGAAGCTCGACCATATAATCGATCTCGATGAATGGCCGAAATTCGATCAAAGGGGGCGGTCGGCCATATTGGACGACGAAGAAGGACAGGGTCCTCGCTCGGGAAAATTTTCAAGAACACACGTGGTTCGTGTCGCCCCCGGCGCCCCCCTCCCACTTTTTTCTCGGATCGCTTTTTATATACCTTCTCCTTTTTCGGGGCCGTAGGATTTTTTTCTTACCCCTTGGCCGGCCATCTGCCGCTGCGGAAGGGGCGGCCAAGATGCAGGATCTATGAGGAGGGGTTAGGCCAGAAAAGAGGAAGAAGGATGCGTACACGATGAAGCGGCAGGCGAGAGATGATCCACGGCGTAGCAAAGGATGCACTCGGGAGGAAAGAAGACGGATGGAGAACAGAGAGGAGATCGAGGAAGCCCATCATTCCGGGGGTAATGGCTTAAGGCCCAGTTTAAGATCTCGGCTAGTAGCTTCTCTGTAGGTCGAGATTCACATCTACGAGAGTCGGTTCGATGACGTCGAATTCAATACAGCCTGCGACTAGAAGAGGTCTACAGGAAGAGCCGGATAACTAATATTTAAACATTTGAACGCGTTATCAAAATATTCTCGATAGAGCGCGGTTTAATTGCAATTAGTGCAAACAGAGGAAAAGTTTTTACATCAATTAGTAAAACTATGAACTTATAATAAGAAACTATTCGGTTTTATTTACTCCATGTCATTGTAAATTATATGATTCCTTCTTTATAAAAAAAAACAAACTTGTTCTTGGAGCGAAATAGATTAAGAAAATTTATATTTTGATGAAATCATAATTCCCATTTATACTTAATTGTCCGAATAACAATCAACCGTGTATTTTCTAATTTACCCTCTTTGCGGTATCGATGTTCACTGGCAGCTGATCGAACTATTTAGTAAAAGCAATTCGAATGCCACGTGAAACACCTTTCCTCACCACGGCGCTGTTATCCCGAAACGGAGACTTTTTTCTAAATCGGTGCCAACTGCGGTCCGTTCTCACGAACGGTAGGTGCGTTTTCCCGAAAATTTTCAGCGGCGAGCTTGCCATCAGTTTTTCGTCGATCCACGGCGCGGGCCTGTAGACTCGGTCTAACAACCTAGCAGTATTTTAGTTTTTTTACTCCCCTCCCGAAAATCTTTTTTTGCACCTTCCGCCGCTGAGAAGAATCCGTGCCATTCGGGGTACCGTAAGGGTCGCTTCCTCCCTTCCTCTCTCCTTCTCTATCTAATAGTCTGCCCCTCTCGTTCCCGCCGGTTTTTTTTCTCCGTCCACAAGGTGTTTCCGCCCTGATGCAGTTCCGGCGCCTTGACCCCCTCTTTTCCTCTCTGTCTTTATTGGCCCCTAGGAGGAGGGAAAGGAAAAAAGTACCCGGGCACCCTCGATAGCGGCTCCCACCACCCCACGGTGCCCGTTCGCGCCGCGTACACACCGTGTATCGTGATAGACGAGGAATGCACCTAGAGCAGCATCGGCGCGACACAACGGTGCGTTACCCCCGGGAGGAGCGCAGGATGTTTTTTTCCGGTGCGCCGCGGTGGGCCGTGCGAAAGCCGGCGCGGTGAGAAATTTTTTATGCAAAAATGGACATGGGAAAAAACGGGAGTCCGTGGACCAACATCGGTCGAACGTCGACGTCGCGCGCCAGGTGCGTCGATAAGACGCGTCGCGGGAGAGTTTCCATTATTATTAAACGTGACTTTTTTTCCGAACCACTGCGAGAATAGTAATCATTGTGGTAGATAATTAGAGATGTAGTTGATAATTCTAAGCTGTGCTGAACTTGCTAAAACGCGTACAAGTTATGAAGTTTCGACAGAAACTTTTTGAAACATGGAATAGATAACTTTAAGTTATGTATAATTAAATATACATATAATTTATATTCCGTCTTCGGAAACAATTAAGGATCTTCTCGATTAAAACGATATCGTTTTATCATTATAATTATTATAAATACTATCATTCGAAATCTTTGTCCATATATAGTTGCATACAATATGTGAGACGGGTCTGATTAATTCCGAACAAAATGGACTAGGTTCACTATCAGAATCTAGCGTGACCCACTTCGCCATCTGTGGTGACGGAAATTAGATTACGCTGGAAGTTAAATTAAAATTTTGAGATCTGAGTTCAACGATCTTGCAGATAATTATAATTCGTCTTGCTAATGATTATAAAACAAAAATTCAACGAAGCGTACATATAATACCAGTTGGCGAACCACAACTTATGTCATGAAATATGCACATTGGAGATAAAGATAGATTTATCAACAGGAGCGAACTTAAATAATATGAAACTAAATCCTAGAAAAATTTGGGGAAGATTCACATTATATTTAATAATTGCTTCCTCATTTAGGAAATTTAGTGTCCGAGTTAAGAATCTGTGTAAACAATTTCCATTTTGCAACTTTAAACTACTCTCCCCTCGTTCTGCGATGAAACTCAACTTGGTATAAACAAATTTTCAATTTGATTAATAAACAGTTCCATTTTTCAATCTGAAACCAACCTTCCCAACCATCAGGTCCAATTTGCTAAAATCAACTTGCCCAATTGATTAGGAAGCAATTTGCAAATTTCTATTTGTTTTCCTTCTTTAACTTTATATTTAAATGTACACCTTAATTCAGCTAGCTTTTATTATCTTCTCTTGCATTAGATATGTATATATATAATTATAGATTATATAATACATATTTCGCATACTATTATTATTTTTATAATATGCATGTTCTGTTTGTAGCTATTTTCGTTTACAATTGTTCTGACACCTTTTGATTTAAAATAATAAATAGATTTCTCTAATCTTTCTCTCTCTCTCTCTCTCTTTCACACACACACACACACACACACATACGCGTGCGCGTACACATTCTGTTATTTTAACAAAGATATATATATATATATATATATATAAACTCTCTTTCTCTCTCTCTCTCTCTCTCTCTCTCTCTCTCTCTCTCTCTCTCTCTCTCTCGCATTCACTCACTCATTCCTTTTCTCTCCATCTCTCTTTCTATCTTCTTATCTCGCTCCCTTCCTTTGGCTCTGTTGTTTCCTGCTGTCCTGATTTACTACATCGTTAAATCATCGACGGCGACCGTGCTGTCCTCGGGCGCGGAAAGGTATCCTGTGGGAATGCGAAAGTCTACGCGACGTTAATCATCCGCGATGATCGAAGGGGCATCGTCGAGGTGCACGTACCGATACATATCGATACAATTTTCACCACACACGGGCGAACTCTCTTCAAGGAGGAGAAAAATTTTAAGGAAACATATGCGCGCGCGTGTGCGACAGAGTGTTTTTTTCCACCTGACGATATTTCCAACTCGTCATTTTCAACAACACATAATCGACACAGGTGTATTTTCATGACCAGTAAAATGCCGATGCTGTTGAGTTAATTAAAGAAAACGTTTTCACATGTCACTCGAATTTAACGTACACCTTGTATTCTTAAAACATTCTAAAATATTTGCGAATTGTATGCATATTGTTAGAAATATTTACATCGCCACTCAGTCTTCTAAAAAAAAAATAGCGACATTAAAAAATTGCGATTATACGCACGCATGTGCATATGCTGCATAGAATGCATCGAGATTAACAATTAGTTCGATGACCCCCGAGGTTCGCACGGGTTTCGGCGGCGCGGCGCGGCGCAGTTGACGATTGTCAAAAATTTGCTTGGCGGCCAGTCAGGGCATATCCGGTTACGAGGGCTCGTCCAGAAATATCCCGCGGCCGGGAGAAAAACGATAAGGCGGTGCAGGGCAGCCGATTTCCCGTGCGTGCGTGCGTGCGTGCGTGCCGACAGGGACTTTCCGGGAAAAATGGGCCGCGCCGTTCCCGCGTGCGCGCGTGCACGAGGAACCGGGGGCCAACCCTTGCGGCAAGGAAGGTCCAAAACTCCTCTAAACACCCTTGGCAAGGGGTCCGTTCTCCGGTTATATTTGGTAACTGTCTCTTCTCAAGCACAACACATGCCGCAGTGGCGTAGCCGCAAATAGATCGCGCGTCCGCGTGGTCAATTGCTTCTTCGAAAGTTCTGGTTATCCGTTCTGGTCATCGGAGAGACGGAGCGGACACGCTTGACGATCGAATCGCGCCTTGCGCGTAATCGAAACGAGGGCGTACGCGTTGCATAATTAACGCAATTGCTTCTGTAACTGTTCCTATCGTCATCGTACGCAGCAATGAAAGGAAAAATAAATATCAGAATACGCCAAAACAAATTCGACTGACCAGAACGGCTGCCGGGAAGAGACTATCAAGGGCCAGTTTCACAAACATCGGTTAACTGTTAACTAGGGTTCCGTCGACTCCCTAACTTTTTCCATCTTATTATTTAAAAAGACAGAATCAATTAACCTTCGGTTAGCAGTTAACCGATGTTTGTGAAACTGGCCCTACACGCCCCGCAACGACACGAAGTGCTTGCCCGAGTAAAACGCGAGAACGATTTAACACTTTTTAACAGTTAACTGTCCACGATTCCTCCAGATCCGCGGCAAAATGTAAAAACGTTCGAAGGCAGCTCGGGGCGATCATAGTGCGGTTTCGGGTGTGAGATCCCTTGACCGTCTCCAGTCACCGATACGATTACCAGCGCCAGCGTGCCAGTCGCTTTAGGCATCGCTTCGCTTTTATCTCCGGACCTCCTCGTCCCTCTTTCGCGCCAGCGTCAAGGGGGAAGCGTGGAGCGAGCCGCGGGGAACGGAGAGGAAACGATAAACTCCCACGAAGAGCTGGACGCGGGCAACGGGAGCGCGGCCGAAACCATTGGACCTCCTCTTCGCTGCCGTCTTGGTCGTCTTGGTCGTCGTCGCCGTCGCCGTCGTCGTCGTGGTCGTCGTCGTCGTCGTCGTCGTCGCGAGGCACATGTGCACGTCGCCGAGTCGCCAGACAGATCTTTTTTGTCCCGAAGTAAAAATAATCTTTAAAACCCCGAACAGGATGCGTTGTTAGGGCAGGGATCGCGGGTAGGGGAGCCGAGAGGGGGAGGGGAGGAGGATAACGCGCGGGCATCGTCACCAAGACGGTCCACGCAGCCACGGTTTTTTCACCCTTTGGACGGCTCGTCTTCTTGTAACGGGTGTCCGAAATTAACGTCCTGCGACACGGAGGGTCCCCGGCTCGCCCGGCTCGCGCCCGATTCTCCGTTTCTCCGTCTCGAACGTTGCGTTCGGCCGCATCTGTCGGAAATGCGCGGCCCGGGTGAGGATCGCGTCGCGGGCGGGAGAGGCCGGGAGTGCCGGAGGATAATCTTCCGACGAAAGGGGGAATTGATAAGAAGTTATTAAATATACAAACACTTTGCCCCTCGGCAAATATTTATGAACGGTTAAGATCGAGGAGAGTAGAGTATTTTTTTTTCTTTCCTATTGTTCGTTACGGCAAAGAATCGAAGAGAGACGTGACATCTCGTAACCGTGTGCCATTATGCTATCGCAGATCACCCGGTGGTCGTATCGGCGACACACTTCGGCGGGCGCGTGACGAGAACATTATCGCGGTCTGTTGGTATTGTTTGACTTAACTAGATGAACGCGCCAATGTACGGGGGCATGTGTCGTCACACGACAAAACCGATTCAGAATGCTCCGGAAAACATAATAACTCAAGTGCGAATAATTCGTTTGTAGAGAATAAAGGAATTGAAATTTAAGGAATCGTACATTTTTCATCGGTAGAAACTTAATTTACGAAAGTAGCTTTTTAATCCTTCACATTAGAGATTGGTTTTTATGCATTACTGACTGGCACAGTTGGCGTGAACAATTCCTTTAGTCCTTTCTGCGATAACTTGGATATTATCGATAGACGAATTGTCCTGTCCAGTCCGGTAGATGCCTAGTCGATACGCGTAACTTTTCGATAACGCGGTCGTTGCTTCCGCGTATGACGTTCGCGTTCAATTGATTATCAAAAATTTTACTGCCATGAAAAAAGAAAACGGGATAGATATGAAAGAAGGTTGAGTATTTTAGAGTCGTCTCCGGATTCGACGTCGGGGAGGCTTCGGGCACTTATAAATCTGCCGGAACTGGGCCTGCTGCCGATTCCTTTTTCGCTCGTCTATTTCGTGGCAGGCCACGGAAGGAGCGTCTCGTTGGGGAACCGTGCTGTCTGCGCGCTCTGAGGAAGAATCGCAGAAACACGCGTGAGCCGAGAGGCATAGAGCGCGGAAAAATTCTATGAACTTGCGGTCGTCCGGAATACAGTGGCCCCACGATAATGAATGTGGGAGTTTCACACGGGTCAACGGATCGCTGCCTTTTCTAGAGATACGTGCAAGGTGCACTTGGAGTGCACACACACACACATACACACACTCTCTCTCTCTCTCTCTCTCTGTCTCTCCCTCCTTCCCTCTCTCCTTCCCACCCTCCTTTTCTCATTTTTTTCTCTCACTCCTTCCTTCTGTCATTGCAGGACGAGTCAAAGTATCCTAACGTGTGTGCCCGTAATAAACCGCTTGATAACTTATGCATTCCGAACGAGCGATACTATCTATCTAGCGCTGCCGTAAATAAGAAAGATATACAAACTGGATGCGGCGCATATAAATTCGCGAGCGCATCGTATAAGTGCGGCGGCGGTCCTCCGCGACGTGGTGCTCGCGAAAGGCACTCGCTAAATTGCGCGTCGGAAACTTTCCTCGCGCGATCTGGATTCGTTAATTCATCCGCGGCAGGCAGTCTAACCGAAGGAGACGTTCTCTACCGCTCACACTTGCGCGGCTCATACGTGCAACGCAACACGACAAATAAATTACCGCGCGCGATCGCACGTGTGTGCGATACCTCGCCGTGTATCGGTGTCTCAAAACGCACCTGCCTTGAATCCAACGCGTTTGAGCGATGGGCCGTAATAAATTGTTTCTGGAAACTATATCCGCGGCGAAGCCGTCTCGGGAAAAACGAGGGAAGATAATAGATTCAAATAAGCACTAATCCGCGACGTTTATGCAAGCGTCGTAAAGAACGCGGATTAATCTTCGAAACAGTCCGCCGGGGGTTTAAACTTACGCCGTGTTGATTCGCGTGCCGTGCATTCATTACTCTTCATTGTGAAATCTCGCTACTTTTTGCGCTACATACGTTTGGCAATCGTAATAGTACTAACGAGTTCTCTTCTGAATCTCGAGATCAGTCGATTAGGCGCGATCACGAATGCCGCCGCATTGACCATGGGCGCTTAACGAGCGGAAGGACTTGTGCCGCGATTCTCAGAAATCTCTTTTTTTTTTTCATTTCAAAACGATCGTAACAACGCTCGATCGGATCAGTCATAGAAAATCGTAGCGTAAGTTTCTTTCTGCCTGCAATCGGGTTTCGTAAGATCGAAGCTATCGCTATTCTCTCCTTCTCTTTCTCGGCTCAGGAAAACTCTGTTACCGATGTTTATCAGCAAACACTTATAGCTCGCCAAATGGGAAAGCGGAGAAGGCTTCGCGTGGTTAATCGGGAAGTAAGTTAAACTCTCGTTCCCTCGACAACCTTTCTCGCCCTTTTCCAGATCGGTGGCTGGCCCGGGTTACGCGGACGGGCCCACGAAACACTGTCCAGGAGGCCCGGAACGCTTGAGGCCAGTGCTAGATAATTTTTTCGGGATTGTTAAAAGTCACTTCAGAGACGCCCCCACCGAGAAACAGACCGAGGACAGGCTGCATCTGAGGCCTGGGAAGCATTTTCGGCGCCCTTCTCTTCTCCCCCTGCCTCTCCGCGCTACTCGACTCGAGGAAAGTATAGAAAAGAGATCGCCCTCCTCACCCGCCGGAAAATTAAAGGGCGCATCCTATCGCGTGGTCCGTCACCGCACAAACCAAAGATGAGAGAGAGAGAGAGAGAGAGAGAGAGAGAGAGGGGGGGGGAGGGAGAGGAAGAGAGAGGGAAAGAGGAAGGGAGAGAAGGAGACGCACGATGTACACGTAATACGTAAGATACACGAATGCGCATACGCGAGTATCGCGTAAGCTGTACACGCTTCCTTTGAAACTTCGAACTTCCTATCGCGACCGCCGTGTCTCTTTGTAGACGGATGAACGTCTCGTATCCAGGATAATGCGAGGTTCTTCGCCACGTTTGCGTCTCTTTCCATTCTCCTCTCCCCTTCCCCTTCTCTCTCTCTCTCTCTCTCTCTCTCTCCCCCCTACCTGAGTTCCGCATCTTATCCCGCTCGCCTGGTCGCAGGATCGAGATCCTCCAGCGAGTAATCCCGACGTGGAAAGATCGGCGTCGCGGATATCGATCCCACAAGTAGAATGAGGGGGTTTTAGTCGCGGAATAATTAATGTGAGAGAGCAGGTACTTCTGTGTGCTCCTCTCCGCTTTCTCTATGATTCGACGCCGTGTGTTTACGGCGAGTTCGAGACGGCGACGAGCCGTGCATCGCACCACGATCGGTCCGTAAATCTGGCCGCTACCCGTGCATTTAGCACCATTTCGCGACCGCTCGGTGCTCCGGGGGCGTAGTTTTTTTTTTTCTTCATTCCGTGATGCACGGTGTTTCGCGATAAAGCGCTAGCGCGCGAAGCGATTTCGAATACCGCGGAAAATATCTAAATTTATTATTACGTCATATCGTATATTTATATCTGGATTCGTCTTAGCTCTTGTTCGGTTTCTCTATCTCGTGTCACGATCAGGAGGAAGCATGAAATATTTTTACAGAAGATCAACGTCTACTGTTCCGTGCTGTGACAGTGTTTATAATTGAGTTTTCAAATCAATGATATCGAAATAAAATTTCACGCGGAACGTCTGCCTTTCGTGCCACGATAAAATATAATTGGACTCCGCGACTTCCAAAAAGTCCTCCGCAGTTAGTAAAAGTAACTCGCGGCAATTTGTCACGCGCGCCGGAATTCAGCTACAGAAACTCATCGTGGGTGTAACGAGTGCGGCAACGATCAGCAACGAAAACCTGGCGTCGTTCCAAGCAACATTAATACGTTTGGATATTACTGCGGTAACTTAAACGCCTGGTCAGCATTAATCGCGCCGAGACCGTGAAGGCCTGCGGCGTTATCGTATTTTCAAACCATTTTTTTCGTTTGCATTCGCGAACACGTACGGAGTAATCGATAAGAAGACGGGGACGGATGCAGGAATAATGTATTTTGACAAATTCGCGAGCAGTCTAAAGCGCCACACTATGTGCGATTCGTATATTCGTGAGCTGAGGGCATTGTGGTGTACAGATTTGCGGCATCACTGGGCATTACCGGGCATTACTAGGCATTCCTTGGGCAGTAGTTTGGGCATTAGGCCTTGCTGGGGCGTTTTAGAGATAAAATAAGATAAAATAAGATAATAAGATAAAGTAATGCCCACTGGGCATTAGTGGGCATTGGTGTACACGATTTTGGTCAGTGGTTTTTCCCTCGTCGTGGAAAATTCGTCGATTTGCTGCGCGCGATTCGCCATTCGCAATGATTCGCTGGCGGTTTTCTGACGAAACTAGTGGTTTTTTGACTAATATTGAAATCTAACTAATTGTAGACTTGCGATACAAGTCCTGCGATAACAGGTAAAGGTTACTTTCTTTGTACAATTAGTTTTAATTTTTAATTTTTCTCATTTGTAATTTATGTTTATTCTATTGTGGCTTATTTTACACATTAACTTTGTACAATTATTTTTTAATTTAAATTTTATTTGTAATTTTAATTGTATCTATGATAACTAAGTAACACCGATTATTGGTTTGTTCCCTTTCAGAATTTATGCTCGATAAGGACTCAAACACGTGGTCGAAACGTTGCACATTATATATATATTTTTATTTGAATTTATTAAGGTCGACTAAACTGATCCATTGTTATTTCATTGAAAGATATTACTTCAAATAATAGTGTTTTTTCTATCATATAAGACAGGTTGTTTGAATAAAACAAGAAAATTTTTATTCAAAACACATAATGTTTCGTATAAGCATATGTTGTTTTAATGAAACAAATTTCAATCAAATAAATAGGAATACTAAATCCAAAGAAACCTTTCTCTCTGTGTACGGACGATAAACTGCAAATCACGAATAGTGAGTATAAATAATAATGAATGTCCACGCATTCGAATACGGATTGCGTATAGTGCGGCGCTGGCTTTACATTCAAATTGCAATTTAAGGATTTCTTTAACACATTGAAGATAGTTGCAAGAGTAAAATTATCAAATGTCACTGTCGTATCCGGAGGGAATTAAGGGCCAATTTGCAAACGTCGGTTAACTGCTGAGCGAAGATTAATTGATTCTCTGTCTCTTCTTAAATAAGATAGAGGCGGATAGAGAGCTGAACTCTGGTGCGTAGTTAACCGACGTTTGCTAAACTGGCCCTAAAATCCGAGAAAAGTCCCGGGATTTAACGCAGTATTTCCCCGAGTCCATCCTGCGCAACGTGGGTTTCCTCGCGCCGGATACGGAACCGTTGGCTCCTCGCGACCGTTGAAACGCGCCGGAAAAATCGCATCCGGCGCGTTCGCGCCGCGACGCGGAGGAAGGGTTGCGTTTTGGAAAAAGCGCGCCTTTCCCCCACTACGTCGCGTCAGAGATAGAGAAGACGCGATCTCCCTCCTCGCGGTTATCTCCCGCGCGACGAGGACGTCGAGCGTCGACGCCGATATCGGTGAGAAGACGAGAGAGGACGGCGAGCGAGGAAGAGAGAGAGAGAGAGAGGAGCCGATCTGGATGGCCGAACGATAAACGAGGAGAAACGAGCGCGGCGCGGGCGTGTGTTCGTGGACCCGTAGGTGTACGCGGCTACAGGAACCGCTCGCGAGTGGAAGGGAGAGAGAGCGAAAGCGAGGGAGAGGAAGCCGAGGGGGGAGGTGTAGAAAGGGAGCGCGACGCAGGGTGGGGGAGAGAGCGAGAGGCCGGGGAGAAAGAGAGAGGAAGCGTTACCCCCACCACGGGGGGTGAAAACTACCCCGAGAGCGCGTGGGGTGTCCGGCCTCGGCGCCGAGGCGAACCGAGCGCGTCCGAAGCGAGCGCAGTGCCCGACACACACCAGGTCTCGTACGGCATACGACTAGAGGCGCGCACAGTCCGGCACAGTCCACTCGGCGATACGACCCATGCTGGACCGTCGTCGCTCTGGTCCACGCCGGCATCAGGCATCCAGCACCCGCGCCGTCGCCGCCAGGCCGCCGCACCGCCAGACAGCCGCACCAGCCCGCCGAGGTCGTACGTCGTCAACGGGGACGCGGTGTCGTCGCACGTCGCCGTCGACGTCGCGTCACCGTGATCGCGCGTGGTCCAGGGACCGCGGGTGCGCCGCGCCGACGATCGCCGGCAATCGGACATAGATAAAAAAGGAGTAGAGAGCGAAACGGAGCTACGGAGGAGGGCACGAGGGACGTCCAAGGACTCGAGGATACCGCAGGACGTGAGGACCGTCTGGGACCGTCTCCTCGGTTCATCGAACTCGAGCGAAACACCGCGCCGTGACTCCGCGGGAACTCGCGGCGCGACGCTTTTGGACTTGTTTATATTTTCTTCTTTTTTCTCTCTCTCTCTTTCTCTCTTACTCTCCACCGACCTCGCTACCGGCGAGTCTCGAAGGTGACAGCAGTGAACGAACGGTCAGCGAGGAGCAGCTACTCCGGGGACGGATATCGCCAACTCGCCGCGCGGGGAAGCGACTGTGACCGGTGGACTCTCTCTCTGTTGAGCACCAGCCGCGCTCGGTGCGATCAAAGTTCCTGCGGTCGTGTCGCGCGTGTCTGCGCGACGTCGGCTCCCCGCAGGTGCCGCGGGGAAATCGGCCGGCGGCGAGTCGTCGCGCACAACTACTGTCAATCGCGAAGGTGCCACCATTCCCGCCGGACGGGCACGTAAACGCTATCCCGCACCTGTGCGCGCCGATCGTTCCGGTCAGGTAGTCGCTCCGGTCAGCCTATCGGTATTGACACTATCGTACGCGAGGCTCGCGGTGTCATACATGTCGCGTGTACTTGTCGCGGTGGTGAACGCAGTGCAGTCGCGGAAGAATGCGGCCGCTGAGGACCATGAGGACCGATATTAGTTGACGAACAAGTGCTCCAGGTGCGCGTGACTTATCGGATAATCGTATCCGGAAGGGAGAGAGAGAGCGCAGAGCGCGAATCGCGGGGAAGGAACTGGACGCGGCGTGTCCCTGAGAAAAGTGAGGGACGTGTGAGGACAGTGTTTCGATATCCCGGGCAAAATCGGATGGACCCTCTCGCGGAGGGCGAAAACGCGCGGCGGAGGTGAGAGGGAGGAGGGCGGAAGCGTGACGACGGCCGAGATCGGGATCGGGTGCTTTGTCCTGCTGTTCTGTCACCGACGTGCGCCCGTCGCGTCCTCCTTCCTCATCTCGTCCCCGCGGATGTGAGCCAGGAGACCGGAAAGGTGAAACGACACTGCGGCCCTTGCCCTCCCGACAACGGCAACTGCAACCCCTTTCCGTCCCGGGCGACCGGAGCCGAGGCTCGTTCTTCAAGAGACAGTGTTTCGTGACGAGAGTCGGAGATCGTGAAAACGCCACCATGAGGATCAAAATGCCCGCGGTCAGGATCGCGCAAGGTGAGTGAGGGACAACGAGAAAAAAAAGAGAGTCACGTTACCGACACGAGCCCTTTCTCCCGTGCACACGTGCCGATGTCATTTCTTTCTTTCGCGAAAACGCTAAAGAGCGACGACACGTCCGGAGACATTGGCCACCTCGCGGCCACCGCTTTGGAGCCGTAATTGAGAACACGGGAGCGAGACGCTCGTGGGGCGGCCGATGGTGCGAAAACACGCGATTAGACACACGCCAAATGCGTGATATTCGTCACGTTTGCGAAGGCGGTGCGCTCGAAATTGTGTGTCGTGTTTACGAGCGTGTTTATTGTGCCACGCGGTTGAATGGAGCAGCGAAACAACCGAGTTATTACAACCGCGAGGCCCTTTGCTTCTCACGATGTTTCTTACTTTTACACATTCGCCGCGTCATTAGATGATTAAATATGGCGCGATTAGATTAGATTTGATAATGTATTCCCGTTACGTCGTCTCGATTGGTCCGAAACGAGATAACTGAATGCTTTCGACAATTAGGATAATTGTATTTTCGATAAATGTCTATAAGAAGAACAGATAGCTAGATTGGTTCCGTCGAACTTAAATATATACGCTTACTTCTCCATAGAATCCGAAACCCGAAAACAAGGAAGAAACTAGGAATTAGAGGGGAAAAAATGGAAAAAGCGTTAGCTATATTTATCGGTAAAAAAAAAAACAATAGCCTCTGGACGAAAAAGTCAAGAATGTACCTTCGAATTCCAATCGCGCGAGAATCCAAAACACAAATATTTGCAATACCGCCATCTCGCATCAAAAAGATTCCTTTTCAGCAAAAGTTTCAACAAACACACGTGTACTTTTCATAAGTTGACGTTTTTCATTTTGTTAGTTTTACACTTGTCAATTTTTATGTTAATATTAGGAAAGAAAATAGTCAAACGTGACGTCCTTTGGGTTAAATAGTAAGGTGGCCTCGCACCTTTCTCGCGTAGAGACGTTTCGCACTTCTCCCGGAGACCTTTAACGCACCAATTTTTTCGTATCAACGTACGGAGACAATGGCGTTGATCAGAAGCATAATTACTTGCGGATCCAGTCGATTACGTCGACGTAACTCGATTTTAAGTTTTCTCCGAGAGCAGATCAAAAGCAATCTCTCTCCCGGTTGTTAACCGCCGCCGACAAATCCGTGCCATTTGTAACGAGAAACTCTCGGCGCTCATCGGCGGCCCGCAAATCCTTCCACGGTGATCCGTGATCGGATCGTCGTAAATCGTTTTAGAATCGAGTCACGCAAGTCCGGCACGCTCCACTTCGATCCTAATCATTTTATGATCCCGTCTCGGTTCATTGGCGTCGCGGCGTCACCGCCGCGCTCTACGTCGTCGTAAAAATAAGGCGACTCTCAAAAATCAGGCCCCCTCGCGATTAATTTCGTGGCAAGCGGCGTTTTCTGGGGAAAAGAATTCAATGCGGTAGTCATAATACAAGCCTCCCGCAATCGAGCCGGCATCCCAGCCGCGATCCGGTAATTAACTCCGTTTCCTTGGAAAAAGCATCCGCGTCCCGATGAAGAGGGCAACCTGTCGATGAGGTAAGCGCGCGGCTGTTCCTCGTGGCGTGGCGCTACAAAAAAAAGTGAAAAGGATCGGCGGTCGCGTGGCCGAGGATGGAGAGAAGGTAAAAAAGCTACGAAAAGCGCGAGAAAGTTAAGTGCGAGAGAGGGAAGAGAGAGAGGAGGGGGGGAAAGAAAAACAGAGAGAGAGAGAGAGAGAGAGAGAGAGAAGCACGGGGTGCAAGGAGAAAGAGAAAGTGTGTGTGTGAGTGAATGAACCAGGGGGAGAAGAAGAGGTCGAACGAGAGCGAAAGAGGGAAAAGAGGGATGGAAGGCCAACGTCTTCGGGTAACTCGTCGTCGGCTGAATTTTTAATTAGTCCGCGACAGCCCCCACCAGGCGAGGAGAGTGGAGGCGGCGAAGGTGGTGGAAAAGGAGTCTGAGAGAAGCAGGAGGTAGAGGTGGAGGAAGAGGAGAAGGAGGAGGAGGAGGAGGAGGAGGAGAAGGTGACGGCGCGGTGGAAGGCGCGGGGTGGGCTAGAAAGGGCGGCATTGTCATGCGCGCGTTTTTCACAGACTTTTCCACCCCCGCGACTGCTACCCCTCGTCGGCAACACCCGCCCCCGCGACGTCCGCGAGGCACCCCCTCGCCTCTACGGAACGGCGGCGACGCCGGCGACGGCGGCGGCGGCAGCGGCGGCGGCTCCGTTTTCTTAATTACAACTGCGATATTCTTTAGTTCGCGCGATGACGCCGCCGCGAAAAGATACCGGAATATTTCTCCGGCACCGATTATCCCCTCGCGCCCCGATCACTTCTACCGGCTGACCTTCGTCGCGGGGTAGCAGCGTAGCGATCGATAGATCAATGGGCCACGTCGATTCGCGAGTGACGACGAGCAGCGTAACGCCATGATTTCTAAGACGGCGAGGACCGATAATGGCGCGCGACGATCGATCGCGATTAGGATGTCGCGGTGGACCGGGCCGCGAGTCCGCGAGTTTGCCTATCTGCCACCCTGAAGCGAGGTTAATGAGGAACAGTGCCAGTGTGTCGACAGATCCCCCTGAGTCCGAGTCAATGGCCACTTTTATGTTTCGTGGCAAAATCGAGATCGATTTCTCTTTAATTTGAATCGACCTCTAGAACACGATGCCGCGAGACGACCGCTGTTCTTCGCGCGGTAACTAAGAAAGTCCTGTTTACTTCTCGGCCAACTACCTGACGGCTGACGACCAAGTGACGGCCTCGTGAACGTAGATACGATGATGATGATGATGGATGTGCTTCGTTTCACCTCGCCGTTCTAACCGCAGCTCACTTGATACCGGTGAATCGATGATGACGCGAATGGTATCGTCCACCGTTCGCGTTAAGGTGAGTTGTCCGTCGGCGTCAAATGAGCTCTCCTTTTTTCTTTCTTCTCCTACGACAATCGGATCGCGGACAGGTCGGTCGCGATGGCGGAGAATCGTGACAATTAAAGAGAATGCGGCGGAGCTTGGGCGAGCCATCGCGTTCTCGTCTCAAGCTTTAAATCCGTGTTGGTAAACGCAGAGTTATCCTTTCTTCGAAACGACGTGTCGCGCGTCTACGCCTCTATTATATCCGTCTGTCCGCTGTTCCTTCCTACGTGCATACGTAGACAGGCGGCAAATAGATCGCGCATTACTCACGTACCGGGGCGGCGAGTATCGCATCCGATCATGCGATCACTTTCCCATAACAACGGGCCGGGCAAAAGGGAGTTATCTGGTCACCCGACACTCACGAGCTAACGGCGACCGTCGCGAGAAACGTTTCGTTGAACGTTTCGAGACAAAAATGTAAGAAAAATTTACCGGAGGAAGAAACGACGAAACCAGCGAAGTATTCGAGATTAAAAATTATCGATGTACGACGAAAAATTGATTTGGCCCGGTGTGATTTAAATACAGAATCATTGATACGGAGACCCCTTCGATACGCTCATTTGTGAGTGTGGTTTTAAATGCGATATGAAAAGTATACTCGTTTACGCATCGTTGATACTGTAAACTTTCATTAGTGCTTTGTCAGCTACATTGATCTCTGTGCGATAGTGTGTGGGATTGTCGTTGTGTTTGTATCCGCTTTTTAAACAGCGGCGACGAGATATCAGTCCGACGTATTCCTCAGAATGCGAAATTGTACATATATCACTGCTGACGTCAAGGCGGCGTTAAGGCCGTCATTTTAGCGCGCGTCTTTTGCAAAGTCTGAATAACAAGATATCACTGCAGCCTAACGCTGTAAATCATCCGCCGCTTACGTTTTGTTTTTGACCACGATAACCACATAACGTCATGGTCGATAGAGTCGCTGTAGGTATCGCAACGACGCAACAAGCCTACGGGTGTTAAACGCCGAATGATCGATCAACTGATCGGCCCGCATACTCCCTCGTCGTCGAAAAGTTCTTAAACTCGCCACGTCTTGCGGTACGCGTTTAATTTTCTGCTTTAGAACCGCAGCGTAGATTCTACTTTTCTACATGTTACTTGCTTTCGTACAGCGGCTTCGATATTTCCGAGGTGATTCTCCATCGACCAGCACGTTGTCTTTCAGAACTCGTGAAAATTAAACCCGACCGCACCTAAGTCGGGCAAAATTATATACTTTTTGTCATTATTAAAACTGACAATTATTCAGAAGATGCGTGGACAACTATGTCCGTTGCGATGAAAAGAAAATTTTCGCCGCCGTAGCTAATCGTGGTTTGCCGAAAGTATTTCGCTGCCGTAACTATAAATTTTTATGCCGCGGCAAACGGTTTGCACCTGACACAATGGGCACGGCAGCAAAGTGTTTAGCTATCATAAGCAGAAATAGTTGGAAAACACCAAAGTTAATTACGTTAATTTAAAGCGAAGCTCTTCCGTTGATAGGCAGACGCGGCAAAGGTTAATAAGCGCGCAATTACACTCGCTGACCCGCGGGAAGGGTTTCTTGCTCGCCCCGTATCTAGTCTCGAGGTACTCCCGAGGATGTTATTTAGCAAACAGAGCGCTAAAGCTTTGCCCCCCCCTCCTCCCCCTCCCCCCGCCGGCACGTGCGCGGCATATGCGCCTTTTGCGTACGGTGTACGCAGTACGTGTTGAATATTGTCTTTGATGCGCGGCCCGTCGGAAGCCCTTCGTCTCCTCCTCGCGTCTCTCCTTTCTCTCACGTCACCCTCCCCGTCCTCTTACGGATCCGTTCTCTCCTCTTGCTCCTCTAGCGCGTCTTCAAGCGAGTCCCTCGACCAAAAAAACCGCTTTGATTTGATTTTCTAGATTAACCTTTAGGGCGCCGGGCGCGTGGCGAACCCTTTTCCTTCCGTCTCCCTCTCGCGATCCCTCCTCTCCATTCGTTCTCTTCCTTCTCCTTTGCATCGGGATCCAGCAGCACGCGACCAGGTAAGGCGACGGCACTCACGATTTTTCATGCACGATGACGCCGGTTGAAGAAAGAGCCCGCGAGGTTTGCGGAGAAGACGCGTGTAGTAGACGCGACAACGATAAAAGGTCGAAATTGCGAATTAGTTCGATCAGGTGAGTTCACACTTGACCACGTCTCGTTTGCATATGAGAAGTTTTAGTATTGCATATTAATTGAGTCGCAGTGTTCGAGTCGAAGCGAAAATGATTAGTTAATACCGAGGAACTTATTATATTTGACTATTAATACCGAGGAACTTATTATATTTGATCGATAAATAATTCGCTGCTATATAACGTATATCGGTCTAATAAGAGAAATTAAATAGAGGTATTATTATTGATTTATCGCAGTGGAACTACTGTGAGAGTGTCACTTGGAATTAATGATATGATATTCTCATTAATATATTTTAACTAATAATGCATTCGAGAAATCTATCGGTTCGGAGACCGACATCGAGATGGCACCACTTATCATCGCTGTCTGATGCCGCATTGACGTTCGCTACTGAATGTTAACGCTCGCCCTGCTCAGCCCTTTTCTCAGCCGAGAATAAAAGAGAAAAAGAATTTTCCCGCGTATAATCGTTATGAGAAAAACGGCTTTCGCAAATTTATTTGAGTAAGAGATGAATAAAATAGCGAATAGCGAATACGAAAGAAGGGGCTTTCCTTAAAAGACGAAAACACGGGACTGCCCGCTGCTAAGAATAGCGAGATGAACAAAGTTAAATAAGAATGAACGCTGATAATTAAAGCTAATTAAATAGTTTATGTACCTTCTCATCTCACGGGCCCCACTTACGTCAGCTCGGACTATTAAAATTAGCAGGTACGGTGGTGCGCGAGGATTAATAAAGCCCCTTGGCCGATCTCCCGCGAGGCAAGCTCGTCTAGCTCGCGCCACGTTAATTATCGCGATTAGATACGCGCGAGAAAGAAACCGGCGGCGATGGTGAGGCGGTGGCAGGACGGAAAAGTACGTCTCCGATACGGAGCCTCGAATCAGTTATAGGGGAAAATGGGACAGACTACGCGGGACAGGCATTAATTACTCATCGGACTCTACTTCAATCCTCCTGGTCCTACCGCTAGGACAGACGACGTCGATACAGTTTCTCCACGTCTTCGCCGAACTCGGTAACAACGGGGCTGTATATCGTCCATCCAATCTGCTGGTGGGCAATTTCGGCTGAAATACGATGTCGTCTGGTTCGTTCGCGAGACTCGTCGACCCGGCTTATTGGCCTTCGTGGTACACCCACCCTTGAAAAGGGGTTAAGATCGCGAGGACGCGCGCGAAGAGTCGTCTTTTCACGACTGAACGTGGATGTAAATGATAAATGGTATAATACGATTGACATTTTATAAAACTGGTCAAATCTGCGACGATGCGCGGTGGATCGGCTGAGTTAGGGCTCTTAAGACAATGTTTTATGTTTTAAGCATTTGTCTTGAGGTAACGCACCTTAAGCGCCTTGCTGGCGCATTATAAAGATAAAATGAGATAAAGTAATGCTTACTGGGCATTTAGGCATTGGTATACGTGATTTTGGTCGGCGGTTTACCCCTCGAAAAAATCCCTAGCGTTGATTCAACCTTTTCTTGAGATATTCATAAAATGCGCGAAAGGTATTTCATTAAAAAGATGAAATACTTAGGAGATTAAGAGAAAAGGGGAAACACGCCTCGCAGATAAATCCCCGTTTATCGTCTTAATGTCGCCACAAGCGAAAATATTTTGTCCCCTCGAATAGCGATTCTATGGGGTACAGAATAGACTTTGAAGAGGATCGGGTCGTTTTTCGACTTTTATTCAAAATAATGGATTCAGAAGCGCGCGTCCACGGTGGCCGGCCGTTCTCGCCCCGAAGAAAAGCACCGGGGACAGCATCGAGTTGCACCCGTAAAAAAAAAAGGAAGAAGGGCACGGAGGTGTCCGTCCCGGGTAAGTCGAGACTGTCCGCGCGACGAGAAGGCGCTGCGAGGGAAATTTATGTTGTTTGCGGTGTCGGTTTCCTGGTCCATTGTCCACCATTGTCCGAGACCCTCCTCCCAAGGTGCGAACACCTTTCGAAACGATAATCTGCTCGTATTATTATACGCTTTGTCGGCCGTTCACTTGTCGGTAAGCAGGAAGAGGGGATGGACCGACTTACCACCGGCTACCTGACCAAGGGTCACTACGAAGCGCCTCCTTCCACTTAGGAAGTACAAGGTGGCCGGTCCCCTTTCCGGAACGATCATCGACGACACCTCGTAGGTCACCTGACGAGGGTCACTTCGGTGCGTGTCTCCCTCCGAGCCGAGAAATTGAAGCGATCTGATCTGACCGCGGTGCACAAGTGACGCCGTCGCTGATTTAATTAAAACTTTTTATCTATTATTTCGCCACCGCGTCGTCACATGAGCGCAGCTACCTCGCGGTTAATTGTTTATTGTCTTTCTGAAAAGCGTCTCACGCATTATTCATTGGGAGGCACTTTGAGAACTCATCGCAAGTACAATTCCCCTTTATAGCTATTTATTATTTGCTATGCTTTGTCTGAAGTTAACGAATAAAAAAAAAATTAATTACAGACTTCCGATACGAGATTACAAAAGGAAATTTGGGAAATATTTACGTCCCACAGAGACCAGCTGCGATTTGCTACGTTTTTATAATAGGCATCGCCGAGCAGAGCCGTAATTTACATTGTGATGTCAAAGCATGTGCGCGCACTCTCAGGCTACTGATCCGGGGATTTCCTTCCTCGTGGCCACCCGTTATAATCTAATCCTCCACGACCGGCGCGCGTATGTAAACCACGTGGCGCGTATACACGGCGTCTCGCGGCATTCTATAAATACGACATGTTGGAGACCAAGTTCAGGGGAATAGGGAGGAACGTGGTGCTTTTATAGATATTCCCTTGGACTCGTCGTGTCGGGTTCGAGGTTGGATCTAGTTATGCGTACTCTCTCTCTCTCTCTCTCCTCCTGTCTTTCTCTCTTTGTCTGCACTCTCTCGCCTTCGGCCCCACGGCGAGCGTTGGCCCCGCAGAAACTTCGGCCAAAGAGCTACTTTCCCGCTTCTTAATGGGAACACTCACGGAGCTGCTCCGGAGTGCCGGAAGCGCGTAATTAAAAGGAAGGAAAAAGGATCCCCCGCATAATGACGCGTCCTTGAACATTACTTTTCACGCGAGGCGTACGCGTTCGATACCTGGCGGGTTCGTTGCCTCCTGATCGCGTCGGCGAGACCTTGAGGAAGTCGTATTTACCAAGGAAGTGTCTGTAGCAGTCGAGTTTCTCCGAAACTGTCCCCACGCTCTTAATGCTTCCGCGCAATAAGATCGCTGTAAGGAAACAACAATGCGACGGGGGTTGCTCGGCGTTGCTGCTAATCGGCTCAGCTCTTTCGCAAGGTCGTATGTCAATTTTACACAATTTTCAGTTCTTTAAACGTGTTCACTCTGGTCCTAAATGACTGTTCAAGCCGAGGACAATCGAAAATTCCGTCAAATCGAGATACGACCTTGCGAAAGAGATCAGTCGTATTCTTAATCTTACTCTCGAAAAGTCAATCGGTGAATCATCACTGAAAACAGTGAATATTCACTGATTCACAGTTATAAGTGTAGCACTGAATTATATTCAGTGCTAGAGGAGAGTTCCCTATTATGAGACATGTCCCTAATATGCCCCTAATATGAGATAGCGGGGTATCTGCTAAATTAATAGCCAACATATGCTGGCTCCACCATGAATTCATTGCCCTTCGAGTAAAATCTGTTTCGTGGAAAATTCATTGTCAGTTCGCGCGTGTAATCGTTGCGAAAAGAGACTTGTGAAATTGGATGTTGAAAACCCGCGGCAACGTGCCGATAAACCTCGAGCATCCTTGCGTCCTCTTAATTACTGCAATGCGCTAGAATTAGCGCAAGTGCAGTGATAAATACTGCAATAAATATTATTAATAAATTCGTATTACGGTCTTCTCTTGAAAATCCTGGCGCTGTTTAGTTAATCGGCATTAATACAACATAGCATCGAACATAAGTTTCGGATTATCCTACTTTTCGTAATAAAACGAAGTTTCGAGATTATACTTAAATGGTATTAAGATTAAACTCATGAAATACTTCGTTCCAGTCTTAACTATGCATTATCTTATTAACATCGACATTTTTCGTTACCATTCTGTATTCTTATTGCAAGCACGTAGACGCGTTTGTCACCGTTGAAATTTAAAGAAATCGCCTTGAAGTATCTGGATTTCTTTCATCTGTAGTATAAGGAATGTGTCATCGAATACCGGAAGGGGAAATGACGCTGTCGAACGTGATTTTCGGGTCGGCGAGCCAGATCGGATATTTGCTTTGACGAGGCGATAATGGGCGACATAAAGGAGCGGCGTAATGGTCAAAAAGACGAGACCGAGGCAAAGCGGCGAAACAAAAGGCGCCGCGAGAAATCACGTCCGGCCATTGCTCGACTGCTCGAAGGCGGAATAAAACGTGGAAAAAGCGCCAGCTTTGAAACGCGCGGGCTTTCAATTGGTCGCGAGACGCAGAATTGCACGGCGGGGTTCTCGATTTTTAGTAAGCTCGATCGTGAGAGGAAGGAGAGAGGAAAGCGCGAAGGACTGGCGGAGGAGAGTCCATTGTTACGGGACCGGACCAATTGCGGGACGGGTCCGCGGGAGGCCCCGGACGCGGGACTATTGTAAAAAAGAAAAAAAAAGAAACGTGATTGGGGTCACAGTTTCTTACGCGTTTCGTGCCCGACGCACGAAAATTACAATGGCTGCGAACGTTACTGTTCGCCGGCGATGCAAGATGCAAATAATATCAGTTGTCAATTATAATCGGCAAAATTATCGAGCGCACAGTACAATCATTCGAGGCGTAAACCGCTGACCAAAATCATGTACACCAATGCCTACTAATGTCGAGCGTTACTTTATCTTATTATCTTATTTTAGTTTATCTATAATGCCCCGGCAAGGCCTGATGCCCCAACCGAGCCGATAAAATAGGATAAAATAAGATAATAAGATAAAGTAATGCCCACTGGACATTGGTGGGTATTGGTGTACAAGATTTTGATCAGCGGTTTTCCCCTCGGCCCAAACTGATGCCCAAAAAATGCCCAGTAATGCCGTGAATCTGTACACCACAATGCCCTTGGGCGGTTTACCCTTCGATAATCATCGGAGTGCGACGAATGGTATTTGCACGTGGATAAAATTTGCCACGAATCTCAACTTATTATCGATAAAGTGCTTTGATGCAACGCTATAGGGGAGTGCGAGATTGTTTTTAATTAATTCCGATAACGCACGAGAAGTTGCGGAATTGCGTATTCTTATAGAAAAACGGACAAATGCGAAAGAGAGGCGGCCCGGAATATTTAACATACGCGATCTTTCTGAACAAGTGGAACTGTTTCGCGGCGTTAAAATAAATGATACACATACGGGGTAATTTTGATCTAGTAATCGCGGCTGGCACGGAAAGTTACGAAACAAAATGTTCGGCAGCAGCGAAGTGTCGCGCGGCGAATAAATTTGCACTTCGCGAATTGAGGCGTCGCGTCGGTGTTTATGGGCGCCGCTCGCCTGCTATAGCATCTCCTAGCGCTACGCGCCGGAGACGCACAATTCGAAAATTACGGCGAGCTTCGCGAGCCACGCGCGCATTAATTCTCGCCCGAGAAAACTCGCGCGATCGTTAATTATTTCGCGTGACACGCTTCGGCACTTCGCGCGTTGTCAAAAGTTCGCATTCGGATGTTTTGCGGTAGCGTGGCGCGGAGTTTCGTCGCGGGGGAGGGTGGAGGGTGGGAGGGAGGGAGGGGGGGGAGAACGTTTTGAATAATGTAACAACGAAACCCCAGCCTCCGCCGTTCCCTATTCCCCTCCCCCCTCGCCGCCTCCCTCTTTCGTCTCTTTACCGCGGAACTTTCTAATTAACCAGCAAGAGCAAGAGAGAAAGCAGATGAAAGAGGACGCGGGAGGAAAAGGGAGAAGCCACAGTGCCGGACAATACAAAGCCACGGCGCGGCTTTGGCGCTTTGCGTTTCGTCGCGTTTCCCATTGGCGATCCTCGTTGCCGCTCTCGTTGCCCGCCGTTTGTTTTTCCGTCATTGTCGGGCACGGTGGGCCAACATGGAAGCGAAACCCACCGGTGCGTGGTTTCATCATCATTGGACGAAAAACGTGTCCGCGGCCCCAGCCGAATGGGGTGTCACGTCATGCGCCCCGGCCTATCGGGGAATTTTAACGATATACTCCCACCTGACGCAAATTCCACATTAAAATTTATTTCTAATTAGATCTAGCTCGAAGAAAAAATCCTCCCGCGTACGATTGAGAAGTAAAAATGCGATCGCCCTTGACGACCTCATTGTACGACCGATCGTCACCGCCCGCTCGCGGGCGCACGACTGAGAGACCGCGCGGAATTTTGAAACCGAAATCGCGCGGAACTTTTTCGTTCCGTATCGCCGGTCGCCTTCCCACGTCTGCCATAAAGCCGCGGCACAGTTGTGAAAACGATTGCGGCGGGCGATTGGAGACGCGACGGCGACGAAGTTCCCAGGAGTCCGCACGGAGATGCGAGAAACGTCGAAGCAGAGTCCCACGAAAAGGTGAAACGCATCGCGCGGCCGCATTAAAGGCCACGCATGGCCATGCACGCCTGAGAAATACTCCCGGTGGCGCGGCGGGGGAGGCGCGCGACACGGAATACGGAATCCGCGATGTCCAGGCCTGCCGCATGTCGAGAGGCGACGCAGCTGTATGCCCGCGGGTGCATAACTGTACGCCTGTATGATTTATTTTGATCGGAAAAATCGGGGAAAGGGGTTTTCCTTGAAAGAAGACGCGAATTGAAAGGGACAGGAGGGACAGGTCAACTCTCTCTCTAGGACCTGTTTGCCCCGTTCTCTCAATGGACAATGTCCTGCTGGCGGGCTCACAAAGGGCGACCCGCGGGTCTTCGAGATTCCTCCCACGATACGCATGTGGAGCGATGGATCGCGAGTGCGAGCGAGACGACGCGCGTCCGCGCGCGAGAGAGACGGCCTGTACCCCATTCAGAATCCGTGAGAACCAGATTTCATATTTCTCATAACCGTCTGGCCGCCGAGCGCGGAACAGTGGAGCGTACTTTTCTAGCGGCTCCGATCTCCCCGAGGCCTTTCTGATATCCAATGTGGTCACTGATTTCACCCGTTTGTTCGGGACACATTCTCGTCGCGCGGCTTGAGATCGGGCTGATATTTTGGTACGACTTGCCGATACGCTCCACTTTCCGACGAGGGCACTGTTCCCCGTCCGTGCGATTTCTTCAGCATAAAAGCAGTTTCCTATGGGGTGCATCGCGGAAGAATTTCGAATCACAATATGTGACGACGTTATTATCAAATCCCCTCTTGTATCTCTCGGCTTGTCAAGTATGAAATCGATCGTACGATTATTCTAATTCGCGCTCTAACGCGTGAAAAGAAATTATAGCCCTAATGTAAGTTTAAATCCAAGGGAAATATAACAGCGACATGGATTTGTACACTGTCGCTTTCACGAGAACAGGATCAACATATTTGCTGCATTGCTCTAAATTAGACGTCCTGCAATATTCGTGTGATGTAATTGCAGCAATTATCTCGATGTCATTCGGAATCCAAGAAAATTATTTCCGCTATAACGACTTAAACGCTATAATGACTCATCGTTCTTCATTACATATATTTTTTAATGTGTCACATAATTGCATATACGTACATATATACATATGTATACATATATAGTTGTATGTATAGAAAAAATTTATATATTTTTTCTTGAGTACAGTAAAAATATGCCTTCTTTACTTATATTCATCATATATTTTAAACGGCAAAAAAATGATTTAATTCCATATATGCAGGCATATATTTCATATATATTCCGATAGATCTGTTTTATATATTAGATTATGTATTAAAATGCTTTGTAATGACCAATAATGTCGCAAATCTGTATACATTGTCCTCGGCGGTTTACCCCTCGTTTCGACATTATCGTTCTTAAAATGATGTATAAATGAAGTCAACATTCTACAAAAAATTTATAAGACGTAATTTTAAATCTCGGAAAATTACCTGCGCGGTCATGCGGTTTAACGCACCCTCGCTCTTCAGGACGAGGTCAATGACGGTTTAAAAAAACGTTCAGCCTCTATTTCGTTTGAAAAGAGAAAACCCGTTAGAGGTACCGTTTGTGATATCGAAGATACAGGGGGGGGAGGGCCCTTAGATCGAAAAAGGCGGCCAAAGAAATTTGAGGAAACCTACGGCGAAATAAAAAAATCGATCCAATTGTGAGAGCGGGGTCGATGGACCTTCAGCTCTCACCGCTAGCCTGTCTCAAATCTCGCTCGCTCACAAACGCACTCGTTTTTTCTGCTCGGTCTTGTTTTTTTCACGTCGTGCACGCACACGCACATGCGCGAGATGCGACAGGGTGGAAAGGGCCTGTAAGAGAGAAAAAACGACCTACGCGCTAAGCGCCATTTTGGATCCTTTGTACGGAGCAGAACGAAACGCACGGTGGTGGAACATGTTCGGGGTTAACTCGAAAAACTCTTCGGCCCCGCGAGAAAAACCCGGCGACGAAGGGCTGTTCTCGGTGAGAAAGAAGGAGAGAAAGGCCAGAGGAAAGATAGAAAGAAGAGAAAGAAGGAGTACGCGAAGGAGTGGACGACAGAATATAAAGTGGGGGTTCGTACAAAAATTGCCCCCTCCAGCGGTGCGCATACCGGTAGGTCCTTTCTATTCTTCTGATATCCTGTCGGGGCCCTTGGTCGGCCCTGCACGCGTCCCGATGCTCCAGTCAGCATCCGAGCATGGGCGAAATGAGATCTCGTGCACGGTAATGAGAATCGACTCGCGTCCCCCGAAGATCAAACGAGAGCGTCGCTCATGAGGACGTAGGGCCCCGCTAGGACGGCGATTTCGCGTCGCGTTCAATCGAATTCGCGATCGCGCTATCGATCCTCAGGATTGACTCCGACAGTGAATTTGGCCCGGACAGGAATATTCGGATATACGTAACGTAATAACCGGCGCAGGACTTTGCAGAGCAATGGCGCACAAAGGTAATTATGGCCGACGCGCGAGCAAAGTCGGCAGTTTCTGAGCAAGCGCCGTTATCTCTTATCAGACGCGATTTGCGCGAGACATAAATACAGCGGCGATAACCAGATAACCTGCGACGAGGAGACGCAAAGAGTTACGTGAATACGACTTTGCTACCGAGGTACCCGAGGTGGTACATAATTTGGGACGGTATTTTCGAGAGAGTGCTCTCCACGCGAATGTCATCGCGACTGATTGAGCGTGACGAAGAGATGTTTAAGATTTCAATTTCGTGGACCTGGCGCGGATCCTCCATTTGCCCGACCGCTACCCAGTGAGAACACTAACGTCGAATCGACGTCAGCGGAGTCGAAATCGCGTCCCGACCGTCGGTTTTCGAAGATAAAAGTTTTTGGAAACTTAATTTTTTGAACGTATTTATCCAGAACGTTGAACATAGTAATTTAATACAAAAAATTGAGTTCCAAAACTTAATTATTTTTGAAAACTTAGGCCCGGTTTCACCAGCGTTGTTTAACTTCAAGCCTAGCTTAATTCAAGCACGAATTGAACTAAGATTAAAGTTAAACGATGTTTGGTGAAATCGGGCCTTAATTATTTTCGACAACTGACGGTTGGGACGCGGTTTCGACGTCGATTCGACGTTAGTGTTCTCACTGGGTATAAAACATGGTTACACTTTACGCTCTTTACGAATTGATTACGAAAGATCGCAGAGACTGCGTAAAAAGAAACGGATGTACGGTATATCGAGTTACTGGAGATTATGATGGAGGGAACCATTTTTAGATAGAAAGTACGACGTGCCAGGCGCCGATAAATGACGCGACGACGTTCTATTATGGATAAAACGATATTTGCGATCGCGTCACGGATCTGTCCGTCTCGCGCGCGTCGATACGGACGTGTGCCGGGAACCTATCCGCTTCGCGATCGGTTTCTGTATTTCGCCGGGTGATCGGTTGCCACGTACGTCGCGGGCGGCGACGGCGGTGGAGTCCGATGCCTCCTCGGTCGGCGAAGGAAATTGCCGCGACCCAATACTAATGGATAATGGAATTATTGGTTACGGTCGGAACTCGCCCTGGGGATGATCGTAATTCAATTGCTCCGATGTGTCCTCTGGACGTTTTGACAGGACGGATGTCCTAACAAGGATACCGCCTCGGGATATCTTCGCCCGTCTCTCTGTGTGCGGGCGACGCGCACTCGCGTGGATCTAACGAAAATGTCGGGGGAAAAACGGCGAATTGTCGCGCGAGCGTCGTTTCCCATCGGTGGTCAAATTTAAGGAGTTATCACTAGCGCATTAATTATCCTTGTCGCGAAAGAGAATTGGACCATTACGGCAAATGTCCTACGCTGAATATGGTCTTTACAATTATAGCAGGAAACTTCAGGGAACGGATTTTAATTCAACTTTCAATTCTAAATCAGTTCAATTCTAAAGCAGTTAATCTTTCAACTGCGTTTAACTAATTAATATATACAATAATATTATATACGGCGTAGCTGTAATATTCACAAGATCGCGGGTCACATCCAGCCTGAAGAGCTTATAATCGACAGTGCAAGGCGTAAAAGTTGAATCAGAATTGATTTTCAGGAATCAGATTTGTCCGACGTTAAACAATTGATGGCGTCATACGCGGACTATCACTAAGAATCGATTCGCCGATTGGCCCGGCGCGCGGCGTATCTTACTAAGGACATAAGAAGGAAAATTAATGTGGAAAACTAATAACCTCGGAACATTTCCCGCAGAGATTCCGGTACGCATCCTTCCCACTCGTAGATGGAAATTACAAGGACGCGCGCGATAGAGGGGCCACCGGGCTTGGTGATCGCAACATTACGGATGTATAGGCCAATTTGTAAGCAATCCAACTTAGATTCGCCGGGCAATATTATATTTTTACGTTATCTTCTTTCCCGGCAATTCACATCCTTCCTCTCCCCCCCCCCCCCTCTACCCCTCGCCCTTCTCTCTCGCGTACGCGATTCGTCCAGATGCAACCGCGTTCATTTTTATTATGCGGCACGTAATTGTCGCCATCAAAATCGGAAATGTGCGTCGCGTCGTAAATGTTGCACGCAATCTGATATTTCCGTGTACTGATAATGATAACTGATAATGAAAATTGCGCCTCTTACTTTTCACGCGGGACATTTTAGCCTATTAATGAGTACTTTGTGTGCGTTGCATCCAAGATTTAGAAAAAGATTTCTCGGATTATTTGTTATAAACGTTTGTAAATTGATGCGCAATTAAATTACGCAGGATTCTTAGCGTTAATATCGAACTCTGTTCCGTAATTTACTTTCTATATCTATAAGCAAACGTTTTAACGCGAAGAAATTGTAATATTTTACAAGTTTCCTATTCGATTTTTCACGAATTTTACGAATTTTGTATGTCTCGTGCTACATGCATTTATCGCAGTTGATTATCGTTGCCGGACAATTTCTAAAGAGAGAAAGAGCAAAAGAGTGGCTTACAGATTCCACAGAAATGCGGTGTAATTGAACACATTGACCATATCGCGTTAAAAAAAAACGACACTAAACGAGACCGGAAGACGCACGCGGATAAATAGGCGGGTGATTTATGAAGTGGCGAAGAGACACGTGTCTGCCCCGTCCTTCCTCCTTCGCTCACCTTAAGCTCGCGAGGCTGCCGGTCTCCTCGCGCAGGGGTTGCGGAGGGGTTCTCTACGCTGCCGACAGTTTTGGTCCAACATCTGCCCCCCGAAAAAACAAAAGCCCATTGTCGCTAACGACCGGTCGCGCGTCTCTTGTTTCTAACCGAGCGCTTTTGAATCGTAGGCGAATAACGGATCCGAGAGAGGCCCGTCCATTCAGACGACTCACCGTTTCTTCCTTTCGCGCTCGCTCAACCTCCTCGGTCGTATCCAGCTCGGACCATTTTCTTTTTTTTTTTCACTGGCAACAGGACCGTAAACCAAAACGTGGCCAGACGTCGCCTCGCGTTACCTTTGGAGTTTTTATCGAAAATTTTATCGGATTTTTACCATCGTCACTTCGCTCCCTTCTTTCCTTCGCATTCGATTGTCAGCGACCATCTTGGACAAGCGCGATTAAAATCTCGCGTTCCTGCGAAGAATGCGGGACGTCGTCGGGGCGCAATTGTCTCGTCCGAACACGAGTCTCGACACACCGAGACTTTGCGAGCTCTTATCTCGTTTCCTGCTACCGTCATTCTTCCGGTGAAAAACGAGAAGTTGCAGATAGGAGCCGCGAAAAAAGGTTTCGCGGCTCGACCGGGCCGATTTTGAATAGTGAAGGGCCAAAAAATTTATTCTTATCGGAATTTCTCTCTCTCTCTCTCTTTCTCTCTCTCTCTTTCTCTCTCTTTCTCGATGTACTTAGATCCATGAAAATATTTTCACGACTCGGTTCTTGGCTTGTTGTCGAGAAGATGCATCAAAACGCGATATCAGCATATTGTTATGGAATATTGCCGAGTTATATTCGTCATTTGAACTGCGCTGATGCTACGATGCGTTTGGGAAGTTATCCGTTTTAGGCAATGCTGGGAAAACTTACTAACTTCGCGTTCAGTGAATTCTCATAGGTTCGGCGAGGCACGCGCGCAAAATATGGTGCCAAAAATCTTTATATTGAAAAGGCCCTTTATTCACGTTGTCAATTATTTATCCGAATGTAAGTTCAACAAGTCACCGAGGTGTTTTATGTACGAGAAATCACAGGACTACAAAATAAATGAAGAATAATTGTAAAAGTATGTGAGGCCGCCATAATCGGCTGAGAGGAAGCCGACTATAACTCAAGTTCAGCCCACCGATCGGGGTGTAACTCGTATCCTAAAGGGTTGAAACGTGCCCGAGTTTGCGCCCTGGCCAATGGTCAAGCGAGCTCCGCCCAGAAAGAATCGAACGCCGTCGGCGCACCGACGAAAGGCGAGAAACGAACGAAGAAGGAGATAGCAGCAGCACCAGGGGTAAACAAACAGGGGTTGGTGTAAAGGCTGCAAAAAGAGAAGAGCTGAGATCCCTCGAGAAGCGCCGCGACGAAAGTGAGACAAAGATACGTAGCAAGAACGGAGACAAAGGGAGAAACTCGAAGGGCGAGACAGGAACGAAGGGGAGGGGGCGGAAGGGGGTAGGAAAAACGACTGCCAAGGCGGCGGAGGGTTTTTCTTATTTTGTCGCGAGCCTTGGCATCTCCCCATTCGGATAGATACGGATACTCAACTCGACGAGGGAAAGATCGATGTATGAAACTCCTGCCAATCTCTATGTTAATGCGCGAAACGTACGGGAGAGAGGACATAAGACGTCGCGAAGGAGTTCTGTAGTTTCTCTTGAAGGACACTCAAAAGTGAATTGTTACGTCTGCGGCTGACCTCGGGCCCTCTGTCCCTCGGACGACGGTGAATTATAACGGTTGCGTAAGAGGAAATTAGTCCTGTTTGTTACGAGGAAAGTTCGCTCGCCCAGATTAAGCGAATACCGTCTGCGGTCTATTTATCGTTGAAAGGAAATGATGGGGATTGAATCATGAGAATGAAGAAAGAAATCAAATCGAACTTTTACAAGAAGAATAGATGAAGGAATCCCTTCGCTTCTGCATAAATAAACGAAAGAAGGAAAGTCCCCTATTACGAGATAGGCTCGTAATATATAGTAAAACAGCGGGGTTTCTGCTAAATTCATAGGCATCATCTGGTTCCATCATGAATTTATTGCGCTCTCTCTCTCTCTCTCTCTCTCTCTCTCTCTCTCTCTCTCTCTCTCTCTCTCTCTCTCGTTCTGAGAAGAGATTTGTGATTAAATCTGGATGTTGAAAACCTACTAGCTCATATTAGAAGCTCATCTCGTAATAGGGAACTTTCCTCTATGTGCTATTGATATTTTTTATATCTTCTGAACGAAGAGAAATAATAACAAGATGCGTAAAGAGCGTTTTCATACTTATTGCTCAAAATGTAGATCTAGTTTTGATTTTCTTAATTCAATTACTTAATCACTATCGCACACATATATTCACGCACATATAAATTTTATGGTTGCCGGCTCATAGAATCGTTCGTTTTGATATCTCATCACAGGATTATGGCTGCAGTCAGTTAATAGGTATCGTAAATCGTAATGATTAATGCCTCGCTGTGAATAATGAGCGAGACATATGTCTACACTTGGTTATATAATAGTATCTGTAACATGTACATATCGATAGTAAAAGCCGATACTGCTTTCACAGTTCGTAGTCGGAGTCGGGAAACGACAATTAGAAGATTTCTTTTTGCGACACAATTGCGTTAATATGTTATTCATTGTATAATAGAACTGAATATGCTGTACCATCAGAGTCTGGTGCAGCATATAAATTTTATAATTGTTGCTGTAGGGGGAAATGATTTCCCAACAATAACAATAGTAGTATTATATCATTGTATTCTTTTGCAAGTAGAAAGCACGAATATCTGAAACCTTATCTTTGAAAATCAATAAGTCCACGAATAAATTTCGATTGCATAATGTTTTTATGGTATCAATAATTATATTGTCTTTTTAGGGAAGTTTTTTATATAAATTATATAAAATTGCTTCCTTCAAGTAAGTTTTTCTTCGTTTAACGCAATGTAATCTCATTTCAAAATTTTCACATTGAAACTAGACCTTTTCAAAAAAAGAATATTCTTCTTTTCTGTGTAATAATTCAGGGACGATTAACATTAGTATGACAAAATCGAGTATATCAGAGTTAAATAAGAGAAAGTATGCCAGCTCGAAAAGCTGCGTGCATCGCTTTATATGATCAGACTCGTCATCCACCTAATAAAAATTCCAACGCATCTGAACGAGACATATCCTTCTCTGTTACAGCGGAAACCTCGCAAAGTACCACGTCCCCAGACACCGTCCAATGTGGGGGCTGCAGGGCGTCCTACCCCCTCGGAGAAATTGTCCGATTCATCGAACACAAGGTCAACCACTGTCGGAGCACCCCTCAGGGCTGCCACAGTCCGCCGGCGACGGCCGCGCCGGAGGACTCCGATCCGGAGGATGCCCTCACCCTGAAGACCGCCGATCCGGACTCGAAGCTGAACTCGGTGCCCAGCATCTCCGCGCCTATCAATAAGAGGAGCGGCCGACTGGAGAGTCCGCCGACGCTACAGGGCCCGGGACCGGATGCCGGAAGTCCGATCGACCTCAAGGCAAGCGCCAGCTCGACGCCAAAGAGACGAACGGAAGCACCGGACGAGGACAAGGAAGATCTTCCGAAGAAGCAGAAGACCGAGTTCGTGGACGCCGACACAAACACGGTCAATTCCGGTAAATTTCTACGTCCTTTTTCTTTTTCTCTACATTACTATTACATGGTTCATTATTAAAGTGCCGATTAAATCTTGGGGCGTTGTATTAGCGTTTTGTCAATTCATTCGTATTGTGTCGTGTGAAAAGAAATATGTAACGTAACCCAATCACGAAACAATTCAAAGTTCCAATTTCGCATTCGGCTCTTGTATCGTAGATTCCAAATTTGGCAACGATCAGAACGAGAAAGTATGTCAGGGTTTCTAATCGTAGTGGGCGCGCATCGAGGAAACTATCGTGCCATTTCGAAATCTTTCTGGTTTGACGAATGTTGGTTTGTTCAAAAGGGGTGAAAGAGGATATTTTTTTAAATACAGTTATAGGGGGCTGCCATGTGATGTCGAACCTGGTCGAACGGACACGAACAATAGATCGGTGGATTCGATTTTTGAATTTAAACCGCCCGCTCGGGGATTGGGGTGAACCTGCCCCTCGTGTCTCCCCTCCCGCCATTCCTCTGACCCCCTTTTGTCGGGGAGTACATTGTCGTACGTCGAAGGGTTTAACGCGCGAGCGTTCTCATTTGGCGTCGCGACACTCTGGATATGAAAGTGCTACGATATCTTTGCGTTTTTTTTTTATATAACATCGATGCGAAGTTGAGAAATCATGTTTTTACCCTCTTCGTTGTTCAATTTGTATATTTAAATTATGCACGATTTTGCACGATAAATATATTATTATAGAAAGAGAAAAAGAAATAGAATATTATACTTTTTAAATAAACGTAGAAACATATGTTGCTTGCAACTCTATCTTCGTTTTTAAAAATATAACAAATATAAATATTTTTAATATAAACATTTTCAACAATAAAATAAAACGTTAGTGATATATTATTTTTCCATAATTTATATACTAATTGATAAATTGTCTTTAGTCCGTGTATCACAATAATGTATTATATTATTTAATATATTCAAACGACGAAATATATATATATATTATTATAAATTTTGAGTAATTAAAGACAGTTTTAATTTTGTAATCGATAAAATAATCCCGGAATTAAAGTTCATTTTGATTTAAAGAATCCATTCTGGTCTCAAATTCGCATCTACAACACCCTCGATGTAGAATCGAATTCTTCTTTGAAATTCTTATATAATGCTTAAGTGTGAAAATCGATAAGGAACTGTTTTGCAACGGAAATGACTTTCGTTCTCCAAAGACAATCAGCGTTAGATCTTTTGTTGTCCTTTGCAATTTAATTATTTTTACGGTTGTATGCGAAAAAAGGCTTACAAATATTATCCGAAAAATTTCAACAGTTAAACATTTTAATTAAGCATGTCCGTATTCTTGAACTAATGAAAATTTTATCTTAATAAAAAAATGCTAATTTATAATTACAGAACTATACCTTTAATTTACTAACCTTAAGGAACTAATCGTGAATTGTTACATACGGACATAAATCCATTTGTCGGTTTATCAATTGATCTCACGGATATTATTTAAACTGTTAAGCTTATATTTGCGACAGAGAATCCAAATTCTAAAAAAACATTCTGAAAAATAGATGTAAATTTACTTGGAGGAACGAGGGCGGCTATCGCGGACGAACATAATTGTGTCTCTTGAGGAGCAGCACGTCGGCGGTCGCTCGCACACACCGGTGTCTCTTTAAAGTTTCATCACGCTCCGGGGCGCTCGCCCCAAACCCCCTTTTGCTAGCTACACGTTCCGGCAACGAGATAGAGAGTTAACCCTTTCCAAACTGGTCCACGACCATAAGAATACTCCACGCTCGTGCTCATCCCGCCGTTCGTCCGCCGGTTAAGCCCCTTTTGTCGCCTTTTTTGTCGGATTTTTTGCTACTGGACAACCACGTCGAAAAGCCCAATTAGAATCGTCCTATTGTTCGGCCACGTGGTCCGCACGAGCCGTCCACGCGAGAGCGTGCCCATATGGGCGGACGCGCACCGAGCCGGTGTTAGATGATCAAGTCTCGAGCGTTACGTGCGAACAGGTAAAGCAACGCGTATCAGAAACGCGCACGTGGGGTGGCATTGACAGGATGCGCCAGGACCCTCGATACTCGGTTCGGGGTATTGTAATTCCCTCCCAGTGATATTCTGATTCTTTTTTTCTTCCGACTACTAGACGCACCGAAAAATAACGATATATTTTTTTCTCAAAAAGCAGAAGTGCTTTCCAGAAACTTGTTTCATTTTCGTCCAACTGGCCTCGGGAAAGACGCGAGTGTGAAAAAAAATCTGTGATTTCGGAGAAATTCGGTTACACGCGAAAATAGAGAACAAGCGGGGCGCGCGTCGCGTAAGAGAGCAGCGCGTTGGAGAACCGTGACGGACGATATGCGTCCGGAGGAATAAGGCTGAAGGGTAGAGAAGGAAGACGGTGGAGGGTGACGAGAAAGGAGCGATAATCCGTCGAAATTGACACCAACCAGCGCTCCCGGTGAGATGCAGATTTGATCTATCTGTCACGTTTGTCTGGGAATATTAATTCTCGTCCGTGGGTGAGGTTTTTCTCTGGCAGCTTTATGGCTCCTTTCCAACCCTCCCGCCGTCCTTTCCTTCCCAGCAAAGTCGACGACTCCCCGGACCGCCCGAGGTGAGCGGAGAATTGCTTGCGAATTGGCTGTCGCTCGGGGTTTCGGGATCCTGCAACTTTCTCGTCCTTCATCCTTCCGCTTCCTCCGTTCTCGCGGAAGGAAGTCGACAAGAACGGTGCGCAGGCGATACGCCTAAAAACCGGCGTCAGAAACTTTTTCGCCTATACATCACGCGTATTGCCGGAACCAGCCTGCTTGTATTTTATTTCATGCTTTATCGCTATTTCGTATTTTGGCCAGTTACTCTTTCACAATTTAAACATTTTATACCTAATACGAAATTTGATCACGCGCGTTTCACAAATAATATTCTTCTTGCCGATGGGATTACAAGAAGAACGACACGTGAGTGCGTGCCGATATGAAAGGCAACATGTATCATCAGTATGGCGGATGCTTTGAGAAGTTTACTTGCGTTTCGACTACTCCAGTTCATGCTTTACCGTCTTTCTTCTTTGACAACGACGAGGTGGCTGCGTTCCTCGCTGCCTTTGCACTTATCTCGTGCGACCCGTGTAAAAGAAAACCCGCGAGAGAGTGAGAGGGGGGGGGGGGAGGAGAGAGATAGAGAGAGACAGTGAACGTCATCAAAGCTTACAAAGCTCAGAAGTTCAATATACACGACTTCAGCTCGCTGCGATGCGTTTAAATTACCAGGTCGAGTGGCTTTTTGATTAATTTTTTTCCTTACATCCTTGTGCCGTAAAACGAGTCCGTCATCCACGTTTTCCTCTTTCTCTCAGAGATGCACTGCACTATAAGAGAATCGACGTAGCTGCAAAGGCAAATTTCTCACAGTGAAGGCTAGACGACACTAGAATTTTTTCTTCAAACTTCCAGCGTTCTCATAACAAGATGCGTTTTCATGTTTTTATCGCTCTCCATTATTTCGGACCAAGTATGCCCATGATCGTACATTTAATCTTATTTGCGATATGTAAAACTTCAATCTCATATTCTGGATGTTGTTGTCCCGCTTTAGGAACGTGCTCTCCTCGTGTCAAGTCGTGAACAACTCGAATAATAAATTCTTTTAATAAATGAAGACTCGGCCCTCTCTGAAAGGGTTAATAGCGAGCAGCGGTCCATTCGCAAGGTTTGCGGTTTCGACGGACAAACTGAGTAACGGAGGACATAAAAGCTCGTGAAGCGCAGTCTGACCAATCCTATCGCGGAATTGTAGTGACCACAAGGAGTATGTTACGCGACCATTGGAATATTCGTTCAGAGAGGATGGAATCGCCCCGGTCGACATATTCGCGATTTTAACGGCTTTGGCTCTTTGTCGCGCGACACTCTGCGGTGGGTTGAACGGGTCGTAAATAAAAATTCACTGGAAAAAATCTGCACGCTACGGTTACACGATAGTGAACGTAGTAATCGCACAATTTTGTTCTATTTTAACAATACTATATATATATATATTGTGATTAATATTTAATTAAATTTCATTTGAATTATGTTTTACATGCGCGCCCCATATATCTTTATATAATTTTCGCGAGAAAAATGAAATAATTTTAATCCATCCGCATTTCTAAAATAACTTGCCTTATTTAAACAATTTATCTCAGTTTAATTTAAATAAGGATCTCTATATACATCCTGTTATTTTTTTGTATTGTTGCGATTCATTTATTATTAATTCTTTCTGATACGCGCTGAACACTTCTCGTTACTGCGTGATATTTATCTCAGCTGGTTATTTAATTAATGGGTCCAGTAAAATGATTAAAATCACCCGCAAACTACCCACGTGGACATGATCCGCTGTGCGTTGTCCCTTTTAAGTGCAGCCCTTGTATCGACGACAAAGTGCATACGTCGCATACGTTAGCTAATCGATATTTTAATATTGTCACACGCCATTCCGGATTAAAGGCCTTTATGTGTGCTTGTTGTGCGTGCGCGTATGTGTATATCATGACGTCATTGAGCGGCAGATGTGTCCCGTCCAAAAAGATTTCCGAGAGCGCGACACAACGTCCTTTGCGCGATTAAAATTCGCTCGTGTACGTGAAACCGAGCGATAGCACTTACAGGTGTATGTATAATCGCAAATAATTCCCTTCAACCCCTGTGAAAATTTTTCGATTAAAATTGCAAAAAAAAAGTTATAATCTTATTACTCCAGAATTATTCAAAGTTGATAAAACAGCCATTGAGTTCATTTAAACGACTTTTGTTGAAATTTGAAACATTTCGATTTTCTTAACGCTGCATTGGATCATAATTAATTGGTTATCGCAGAAAATTATTCGATGTCTTTCGTTTACAGATTAAAATAATTTACTCGTTGAAGCATTTGTATTTCAGTATCAACGAGGCGAACTTAAACAGCTTATGGAAACGTATTTTGAGAAAAATTGATGGGAAAGGGTGAGATTCGTGTTAAATCTCCCGTAAAAGGGTTGAACGGAAGTATTCGCAGGATGACCGGGACTCGAATCGTTGTTAAACAATGGCATTCCGAACGATTTGCCCGTAAACGTCGCCTAGGCCAATTTGTCGGGTAATTTCTGGAGAAAATCGGTCGGTCACTACCGACGGAGGGCCGAAGCTCGTGTGCAGACATATTGTTCATTTGATTCTACTGTCCCTTCTGCTGGGTATGAATCATGCCGTGGCCTTTCTACGGGTACACGTTGTACGTTTCGAAAACTATTGGAGTTGTATGTAAATTGCAGTTTAGCGCGCACGTGTTCGTCAATCAATAATTTTATTACATTGCTCACTTTCACCTTTCTTTCAAGGGTAGCCGCCGCCTTAAATCTATAATATTGAGAATCGGGAATTATTTTAATTTTTATTTCAACATTACATCTTCTCCAGATAAATAATGTTCTTTTGAAAGCTTGCTTCCCTATTGCGCTAATCTACTGCGCGATATTAGTTCGAGACGATACAATTGTGCAATATATTGAGTTCTCCGTCTCTTCGATAAAAGTCATCGCGAGCGATAGCCCGAATTGCAACTAGCTAGCCAACCATTCTCGTAGAGAAACTCTGGAGAAATAATCCTAACAGATGGCCACCCGCGAGGTTTGCATATGAAAAGCACAGGGCCATGAATCGATACACCTTTATTATGCTCAAGCACTTGCTTATCTCTTTCGTCTTTCCGCCGGCATCTTCCCTCCCCGGGGAAGTCAGCAATATTTTCGACTTTCGGGGAAAAAAGGAGCCCGGCTAGCCGCTCGGAGAAGAGATGAGGGCGTAGGAAAACAACATGGTGAACGCCCGAAGCGTGAAACAGTACGAATTTTTGCGTTTCGCCACTTGGCTATGACGCTTGTGTCAGGCATGACTCGGTCGTCTCATCGCTTTCCTTTATGATTTTCTTTCTCTCTCCTTCACACCTTAATTTCTGCCCGGAGCCGAAACCTTGAGCCAATTTATATTTCATGTTTTGTATTTTCTTCTGTCGAAAGATCAAGTTGAAGATGACTCAGAGAAATTTCAGCCTGAAAAGTTTTGCTCAATTCGAACCGCCGCGCTGGTCTTTTTCTTAACATTTTTACATAAATTCTGTTGTTCTTTTAGGTTTTGATTTGAAGTGTCGAGAATCATACAGTCACAACTAAACAAATTTTACGAAAGAAAAGATAGTTTCAAAACATTCCGTTTGAATAAAATTTTGTTTAGATTCTTGTAAACTTTAGCTTCTTCAACATATACTTTTGCTTATAAATGACCAAAATATTTAACATCCAATTATTAATAACCTACAACAAATATTGTCTGTCTGAGAAAAGTATGTAAGTTAATAATATTATATGTATAATAAATATAAGTAACAAAAGTTTTAAGAAAAATTGAATTGAGACAAGTTGAAAACTCAATTAAAAAGAAACATTATGAAACTCCTATAAAAAGTACAATTTAAATGAATAATTTCAAAATAAAGTTGGAGTAAAGTTGTCAGAAATACGCGATTGTACAATTAAAATAGTTCGTATTTTTATATTATATATACTTTTCTTCTCGTGCAAACATCTCAGCGATTCAGGAAATCGCCGAGAATATCGTGCCTGTTCGCTCGCGATTTTTGCGCCTGGTTCCTCTGCGACTTTCTCCACGTTCTTTCTGTCAATCGAAAAATCACGCGCGTCAATGAGATGAGATTGCGACGAGCGTCTCTCATTCCATCCTCGCTGCGGCGCGTAAACGCTGCAAGCGTAATCCTGGTGAAAGGTCAGCAAGACGAGGAAGAAAAGTTCCCCTCGCCCACTGCCGGGCTCGTTATTCTACTTAGCACCTTGTTACATGCAACGAAATGTGTTCTATTGTGTATTGTCGTGAGATAAACTATCATTTACCCGTTGACGGCGTTGAGTTGTTCCTAATTTTATTTAAGATTCATTGTCTCGTCGCATCCTGCTCATCGTCGTCGGACCGATCTCTCAAAGCCACGCCATTTCCACGAATTGTTCTGAGTAATTTCACGTTAACGTAAGTAATAATTGTACGGAAAAATGAAGGAAATGAAATACCGAGATCACTGGAGATATTTATATGATTCGTGTAGCATCAGGCAAATCGATGGCTAACATATTCAGGCTAAATCAGTGGATACTGTTACCCGCTAAAAATAATTTTTGTTACAACAATATTCTCTCAAGTGTAAATATACACCTCAGTTCGGCGATCGTTCGGCTTTAAGGCGATCTTGAAGCTTTATTTCTAACAAAGATCTTTCCCTATCCCGAACGGCCATTTAATTAGGACCACTTTATTTTGCTGCAGCCTTTTGTCTCCGGCTGACTTTCCCTCCCGTCGCCCAAGTACCGCGAGACAGTGAGGTACAATGGAGGGGGGGGGGGAGAGGGCGAGTCCTGAACTTTTTAATCTCTTACAAGAGGAAGTATATACCCCTGCCCGCTACAACGCGCTCGTATTTATCTCGTCTAAGAAGTTTCTTCCTGAATAATGCCGCGTGCGTATTTATTCGTCTGTGCGAGATGCGTTCTCAAATTCGACAAGTCCGAGCTTGCCGAATTAAGGGAAAAAGAAACTCGCGGCCATTCGAGAATAGCCAAAATGTTTCTTCGATGTTAAGGCGACTTAACAACCGTTCTTTTTATTCTGTTGAAAGATTGTGCACGCGTTAAAAATTGTTTCCTGTCCCGGAAATTACAAAACAAAAATGTAAACAAGTACTTTGGGAAAAATGAGACGGTTGAATTAAGAAAGTAACACATATCGTGAGAGAATACTGCCATAAAAAACTTTACTTGGTGTCTTAAGTGAATTCATAGTGTTTCTTGAGACGTAAATTAAAATCTCCCTCCGCGGCCCCTACGTCCGGCATTATGGTCCGAGAGAATATGCTGCCCGGGTAATGTTCCACGGTGCTTTTACTCGCAAAGTGAGGGTCGCCCTTAAGCACATGGTGCGTGCATCCTCGGCCTTTCTCTCCCTTTTCCCCAACAGTCCTCTCTCGCGTTCCCGCCACCGAGGCGGCGTCGAATTAATAAAATCCCACAGACTCCCGCGACGGGCGTCTACTGTGCTACGCGGGGCGTGAAAAATGGCCGAAAATCTGATATTCCGGATTAAAAACATTGAAATTCAAAACCCGTCCCTCCCGCATCATAAGCTTTCGCGCGCGCCATAGGGGAGGAGGGTCGAGAAGTCGTTAAGGGTCAGTTTCAGCCGCATGCCATAGTAACCGACCCCCGTTGGCCCACAACGATCCCCTCCCGCGCTCCCCGGCGACTGCCGCTCGGCGAGGATATTATTTTTAAGCCCCCGCAACTCGCCGGCCCGAACCGCAATTTGACACAGACGCGCCGTTTGAATTCCGAATTCAATCGGCCGGGTCCGATCTCTGTTCCGATTCCGCGAAATTAAGGGTGGTTCGAAAATTGATAGCGTGGCTCCGGGGCATGTGCGCGCACATGTGTGTACGTGCGGGTTTTACGAGCTGCCGTCACATGCTCGCGAAATCACCGTGAAGCTTCAAATTCTGTCGTCAGATTATTACGATATATCTAAAGCCTTATAATCATCTTATTCGTGGCTGCAACCCGTCGGATTATATTAGCTTCAGCGCACAACTCTCTCTTTCTCGCTGCCTTATTCAAAAATAAATTTCAATCTCTGAAATAGCCGTGCCACTGTACACGACGAAAACGTTTAAGTCGAAAGAATTATGGGTACTCTAATGTTTTAATAACATAATTAATAATTAAGTTTTCTGTACGAAATTACGTGAAAAAAAAAGTTAAATTCAAGCTTATACGTGAATGGTAAATTTATCTTCGATGTTTCGTGAACTTTGCAGAATTCGCTGCATTTAAATTTTCTCAAATGCTAAAATGAAATTCTTGTTGCGCATAGACAATGTGACCCTTAACGTCGCGACGTCGCTTAATCTGTTTCAGAGCCAAGGTGGCTGCAGTGTTCGCAGTGCTCTCGGCGGCTGTGTTCGGCATGGGAGCTCATTCAGCATGTACAGAGCATGCACGGCGCCCGCCTCTACTGCTCCTCCTCCTCGTCGACGAACTCGTCGTCGAACACTCCGGCGCCTAGTCCACCGACGCCTACGCCGACGCACGCGCACCATCTAAGTCCGCCGAATCATCTGAACCTAAGCGGCAAGTCCACCGGAAGTTCCTCGGCGGCGAACTCTTCCGGCGGCGCGAACACGAGTGGCGGTAGCGGTGGTCGACAGCAACTTCAGACCTCTTCTTTGGTGGGCGATCCCCTCCACAGTTTCTTGAGGCTACCCCAGCACTTGGAGCGAAGTTTCCCGCCTATGTTCAGGCCCGACTTCCTCACCCTGAATCCCTTGGCGGGGTACAGAGGTCTTCAGGAGCTGCAGACGGCCACGCGAAATCTACAAAACCTGGGCGACCCGCTACGCGGTATGGACGGGTTGAATCTGGGGGACCCACTGGTGCGTAGCTCATTGGATTCTCTGAACAACGCCCGGAACCTAGCGAATCTGGCCGAGTTGTCACACGGCCGTGGCCTCGCGGGCCAAGCACACCCACCACCACTCGAAGCGAACCTGGATTTTTACTCAGCGCGCCTAAGGAGCCTCGCTAATCCGTCCTTAGGCGCGGCTCCACCTACGCCTAGCGGTAATTCCACGACAAATCCCCCTCCTCCGCCGGTACCACCGGTACCGCCAGTCCCTGTAGCCAGCGGTGTTCAGCAGCAGCAGCAGCAACAGCAGCAACAGCAGCAACAGCAGCAACAGCAGCAACAGCAGTCGCAGCAACAGCAATCACAGCCCCATTCACAATCGGTGGAACCGCCTAGTCCGGCCTCGGCCAACCCCGCGAATTTAACTCACGGCAGTCATCAAAAAGAGAACTCGCCACCCTGTTATAGCCAAAGCCCAGTCGGGCATCACAACAACAATAACTCGACCGACAGCGAGAAGACCAGCCCGCCGGTAGCCTCTACGCCTATTATCACCGATTCTTCGTCGGAGACGGTGTACACGTGCGAGGTCTGTGACAAGAAGTTTCGTTTCCAATCAAACCTGATCGTCCATCGTCGTAGTCATCGAGACAAGGAAAGGCAGTACCAGCAGCAAGAAGCCACGCAGGATGGTCAGAGTACGCAGACGAGATGCGAGGTGTGCGAGATTGAGGTAGCGAATTTCACCGAGCTGAGAAAGCACATGAGGAAGGAGCACCAAGAGAACTTGAATTCGGCCGCCAGTCCGCAAGGCAGCGTCGAAACGGTGCCGGACGACGGATCCAGTTGCGATGAAAACATGGACTTGGACGAGATGGAGGATAACGAGCAGAAGACCGAGCGGGAGGACGCGGAGGAAAACACGCCGGAGGATCTAAGCACCACTCAAGGGCAAAGCGGCGAGGAGAGCGGAGGTCGAGTGGAGAAACCAGCCAGCCTGGTGGGCGATCTCATGGAGAAGTTTGGCTTGAGCAACATCGCTCAATACTCGGAAGCTTATCGGCAAGCGCTGCAAGAAAATCATCGCAGCGGTTTCCTCAAAACCGACTCGCCGTGCAACCTCGCCAACTCGCTCAACAACAACAAAGAGAAAGAGAGCGCGCTCTCGCCGAATTTCAATTCCTCAACGACCCCGAATATTTTTTCTGGCCAGGGATTTCCTAGATCTGCAGGACCGGATTTCGGGGGTCTTTGGTTACCTAGTCCACACTACCTGGAGAACAATGAATTCCGTAAGGTGTCCAAGGCCACGACGTCCACCTTGGCGCTTCAGGGCCTGCCAAGTCCGATGCTGAAGAAGGAGCGGAGCGGCAGAAACGACACTTGTGAGTACTGCGGTAAGGTTTTCAAGAACTGCTCGAATCTGACGGTGCACAGGCGATCGCACACCGGCGAGAAGCCGTACAAGTGCGAGCTCTGTTCGTACGCGTGCGCCCAGAGCTCGAAGCTGACCAGGCACATGAAGACCCACGGCCGACACGGCAAGGACACGTATAAATGCCGCTTCTGCGAGATGCCGTTCTCGGTGCCGAGCACGTTGGAGAAACACATGAGGAAATGCGTAGTGGTGGTGCAGCAAGGCCCCAAGTTAGAAATACCGTACCCAGTGATCAAGGACGAGGACTCTTCACTTAGCAGTAAGGATACTTGATCCTGGAACGGAAGCCTACCGCCGATCCCGCCGTTGTGGCCGCATAGGCCGCCTTATCCGGTGTACTGAAGACGATAGAGCTTCCTCTTCCGGGACCTCGTGAGAAGAAGAGATGCCTGATGAATCCTACGTTTCGCAAGGCCGGTTCGATTTTATCGAGGCGGCGCGACCTCAGAAGGATCTCTTGACGCGAAATGTCCGAGATGACCCCTCGGGATTAGGAAAGGTGGTAGGTCGATGCGTGATTTCGAGAATCTCCGACCAAACGGCCTGGAAACGGCCGGTAGTGTCGACAAGTTATGGGAAAAAAATCAAGAGCTGGAAGAGCCAGCGGAGTTTCAAGGGAGAGAGGATCCTCACACGAATCGCGAATATTGTACGCAATGTGAAGATGACCAGATGACGTGAAAACAGGGGCGACAGAATAAAGAAAGAAGGTACTCGACAAGAAACCCTACTCCGCGTTTTAACTCACTATTAAAAAAATGAACGAATGGTTACCAGTTTGCGAGTCTCAGCACACACACAGCTATTTAAATTATATATATCTCTATAAATATAGTTTATAAATAACGGAAAAAGACACTATAAATATAGAGCTGCATATATATACATACAGATAAAGAACAAATAAAATATATAAATATATATATATAAATATAAAAAGAAATGCAAATACAAAGAATATAAATATTATAAATAAGATAACGAACAATAGTTCGTGACTTTATTATCGCATTTGAAGATTATTTATTTAATAATATAGATATATATATATACATATTGTATAACGTAATATATATATATAAATATTATGAAAATCTGCAACTCGCCGTGTATTATATAGGGACAAATTGGAACGGAGTCTTTTTGTACATTACACGACGTCGCTTCGTAAGAACGCGTCAATGGAACCGACGCGTCTTCTTTTTAAAATGCATCGATTTCCTTAGAGCATAAGGAGAACTGGCAACTCCGACGATTCTGTATGTACATATTTAAAAAAAAAACATCGATATTCGAAACACTGTTATATATATATGTATCGATATACATAGGATAATTGAGAATATTTGGTTTAAGTAATTACGAGAAGAAGCTAGCATCTGTAAGCTCTAGCTCGATCCTATGTACAATATATTACATCTATTATCGGCGACTCTATTACCTTTATTAATATTATTATTGCACTTATTATATTGTCTTTATTATTATTGACATTATTATTGTTTTGTAACATGATTATTATTGTCATTATTACTATTATTGCTATTATCATTACCATTCTATTATTACGTTTGTCACTATTATCATTACGGTTGCAGTGAGTTTAAGCGCCGCTTTCATTATTTTATTCCGATATTAAATTATTATCGCAGATGTTTTTAAAGGTTAAGAAAATGCCAAAGTTGTTTAGGTTTATAGCCGCTGATTTTCCATCGCGCGACGCGCCCGTCGAGGTGGAGGAATCGTTTGATCGGAACAATTGCAGCAGCATTTTAGACCGTTCGATAATAATCTGAACTGATAAACTAATCGTTCCCGCGGACAATCTCGAAAGAAATATCTCAATCGAAAAAAAAAACTCCTCCTTCGACGGTCACCTCGTGGCCACGTCGAGAATATCATCAGCGCGCTTTGTTCGTTGATTATATTTATTGCCGTCACGGTGTCGAACCGCGCTCGGCTTTCGCTAGGATCGACACTGAAGCATTGATCCTGCGAAAACCGTCCCGCGGTCAAACCGAGGCGCAATCAGAATCGAATTTCCGTTTTCTCTCGTCCTCGTCCAAGACTGAGGCTTTCGGGCGACGCGACGATTGTTCTTCAAGTATTTGCGTTCCACTTTAAGTAGCAAAATAATTTTTCTTTCTACCCTCCCTTTTGTTTTCCTCAACGACGCCTCGTGTCGACGTAAACGTTTTCGAAGAGAACTGTTCCTAAAGAGAGAGAGATATATATATACGTAGGCAATAAGATGAGAACGAAAATAACTTCGCGATGCGTGAGAGACGACGAAGGAGTGCGAGTGTCGATTGCGTGTCTTTATGTGATTTCATTGTGAATGTTATCCTTCTCGTTCCGGGGATGAGTGTTGCGCGTGTGCGTGAATTCGACGGTGTGAACGCGAAAGCATAAAGACGATTAAAGAAACTCATATCAGATAGTTCTCTCGGTGTTAGACGTGTACGGCCCTAGATAAAAAAAATCTCTCGTTATCTAGTTAAAAGTTTGTTAGATCGATTCCTGAAATACGTACATGCCAGGCTCCGCGTTTATACGACATACTGTAAATAATGGCACTGCCCGTAGCGATGATTCGGAAGCAGAGGGAGAGAGCCGCGTCGTCGAAAAGTTATTCAATTCATTACAACAAAGGAACAAAAAAGAGATAAGTTTAAACGGTGATCTTTCCTTTTCTCGCGCAACGTGTTTTGTCGTTCACGACGATTGTGAACGAAGATTGGATCTAAAACGATGGGGATGTGGGGACGATCAACCCCCCTTCGAGAATTCGCGGAATGAATGGAGAGAGAAAGAGAGAGAGAGAGAGAGAGATTTTTGACGGAGCACCGTGTGTGTAATCGACGAAATAAAAATCCTGCGGCACGTTACCATACACGAATTACGCGTATTTTGATTTCGGAAAGTTCTTCCTCCTTCTCTTCTTACTTTTCAAGTTTATCCCACATAGGACCAAATTCCCTGCCTCACCGTAACAAAGGAGCGACACGTGTCAAATGCAAATCTCGCGGCGGGCGATCGGACCGGCGGGATGCGACGAGGACGATAACGAATTTATACGACACGTAAGAATATCCATTCGCTAGAGAGATACACGGTAAACGCGGCAATAATGATAAATCGCAATGCGAATCCGATATGGAGATTGCCGCTGGCGATCCCTGCTCGGCTTCGTACCAGTCGCGGGGCATCGGCGTTTAACGTGCAATCTAAAATATAATGTTGTGCACAGACTCCTCATTATCTCGATTAATTGACGTATTAATAAGAAATCAATCCGATTGTCCCGTCGTGTCCTCCGGTTGGTTTCTAACGTTTCTACAGGGTAAATCACGTAAAATGCTAAAAGATAATCCCAGAACGAACGTCAGGAGTATAGTCGAGCGAAGTATCTAGGCAGTCGATATAATTTAAAGCTACGAAGTATTTCCTATAATTATAGTAAGAGAGCGCGAAAGAGAGAGAGAGAGAGAGAGAGAGAGAGAGACAGAGAGAGTGAGAGAGCGAGAGAGTAAACGGAAGAATTTTTTTCCATAGAGTCGATTACGGGAGAAAGAGATGCAAGAGGGAACGATAATATCGTAGCAGGGAAATTGGATTTTTAGGAAATCTTCTGATCCAGGGTAAATAATCCGAAGCTCGGTTTCTAGGGACAGTATATGTGACCGGGTTAAACCTGGCATTGAACACTTTTAACCGAGGATCGACATTAAGGCAATACGAAAAAAATAAAGAAAACCCAGGCATCTCCGAGTAAACTCCGGCCGAGGCTTGCGACAAACGTTGGCCGAGCTTTACCTCGCAGGGGTCCCTAATTGTAAACATAGCAGATACGGTGTATGTCTTGTGCGATTCAAATAAACGACATTGTTTTTAAATAACCTACACTATTTGCGTTCCTTTTAATCTTATTCTCTTGCACCTATCCTCCCGGTCTTGATATCAATTGAACCAGAAGTGAGGACAGAAAGGAGACTTACACATGGCATTTTGGCCGAAATTGAACGAACTCTCCTTTGTGGTTTAAAAAATATTTTTGATAAAAACTTTAAGGATTTTCTTTACAGGAAAAAGTAATATTAAACCTACTGAAAAATTCATACGTTACAATACAATTTTCTGTTCTTCTCAAATGTACGATTTTGTCACATGTACCCTTTCTTTATTCTAACTTTTTAATGATTTTGTCACCTGTACCCTTTCTGTTCTAACTGATTCAATTGCGTAACGAATTAATCCTGGTATATCGCTTTCACACTTTTTCGATAATATATTCTTATGTTTGCTCTCTACGTATACTTGAGATTTTTAAGTAAAAAAATTGTGGACAGATTTGTTTTAATTTTTTTCATATTTTCGTAAGATTCAACATAATGTTTTCTATCAATCATAGTATATTTGTAATTATGACTTTTCTAGAAAAGTCAAAATCTTCCGTGCACGCGATATTTTTTGAACGTGTATTCATATTTGTAATCATTTGTAATTGGCTATATATTTTATCACTAACCGTAGCCGGTTGATTTTTCGGAAAACGAGACTTTCTCATTCCGCGACGTTAGCTTTCGATACGCCTCTATCAAACGTGCGCGTAAAAAGCTCGTTACATAAATTGTTTAACTCGTCTCGGGTTACTGTCGTTCGCCTCCTGTTGCATTGCATAATGTTGGGTTTCGCAACAGTTTAAAGTGCGATTAAAACGAATCTGTCGCGTCGTGCGTGAAAAATAGAAAGAGTTTAGGTATTTTTTCTTGGTTACCACCAATAAATATAATTTTATTATTCTATCTAAGCAGTGTAATCTTCAGTTTTAGTCAGACTCTTAATTTGTAATTTCTACATTTTACGATAAAAATAAAATGTACGAAAAGCATGAATGTGTTTTACGCACTCACTTATCGTTTAAATTTATATAGCCGTCGCTAAAAGTCATGTAACTGTTTAATAAGGAATCAATTCTGCCATCTAGCGTGAAACTGTAACGATGCAAACGAAATTGCAGGTGAGGACAATCATGCTGTACCTAAACGGGACGCTCTTGTATACCGGGTTGCTCGCACAAAGGCTCGCTTAAGGATAGTTGGCTGACGCTTGGTTGTTTATTCGACTTTATAAAAAAGTATAACAATACTTTGAAAATGTTCTTTCTCTTCCCTTTTACTTTAATTTTATTATCAATAAATTTTCATAAATTGATAATCAACAGATTAACTTGCAAACATTAATTCCATTTCTCATGTACTCTGCAATAAGATAGTTGCAATGCATATAAGATTAAACAGAAAATTCTAGTAAGTGCCACGAGAAAAAAATTAATTAATTTCACGAAATAAACATACTTTTGTTAAAGATATTAGCATGTATTAAGTTTATATGCACAAAGTTTATGTGCTTTTTGCTTCCGAAAATAAATTTCATCTTTCAAGTTTTCTTTTGAGATAAAGAAAAATTTTAATTAGAATTAAATAATTAATATTAAATAATTTGCTAAATTATTCTGCCACATTTTAACAAGTTGCTAAATCGTGTATTATAACTTTTTGTGTAAAAATAGGAAAATAAATTATTTACCAAGATTCAATATAAGCGTTTGCATCAACGTCTAATTCGAAAAAATCTGAAACAAATGCAGATTCAAACGAGCCTCTTTTACATTAACTTCTCATTTGAAAATAGGATAAAGTATCACTATCGTCTTGTCTTCTGTGGTCAATTCGCAGACGTAAACTACGAAATGTGCACATCGACTCAACATTATCGCTGTTTCGTATATTCCGCCCTATTTTCGCCTGCACCGCTGCTCTCGCATTGAGATCGTTCCGCGGATTCCTCGAAAACCTCAAGCGAAATATAGATCACGAAGTCCGGGATCCACCGTCAACATCAGATTAATCCGCCGCTCGGTAATCGAGAGAAAGACAGAGGGTGGGAAAGAGAGAGAGGGAGGAGGAAGAGGAGGAACAGCTTTCAAAGCTTTCTCGGTACACGTCTGCCGGTCTCAGTCCTTGTTTCGTGGCAATCGACTCGGCGGGAGCAAACAGCGGCATCAGAATGCAAAGTTAGGACAATGCCGTTAATTTTTGGTCGGCCCCCATTGTTCCCCGGGCATATTCATCTGTCAACTGGCGAACCGACTTCTGACACGTTCTGCAGTCGACGCATTCGCGCGATCGAGCCGGGAGGATGTCCCGCTCTAGCCGATCCGCGACTCCTGCTGCGAAACGTCCTCGTTTATCTCGGTAATATCGAAAATTCCGCGTGCGCGAGTGCGCATAGAATGAGAAAAAAAATACACGTTAATCCCAGGCGAGTCGAGGAACTCGGCACATTTCCGCGGATGATCGCGGTCAATAGTTTCGCCGAGCCTCTCTCCTCGGGCCCGTCTGAATGCGTGTTAACTATGGTGACGTCACTACAATGGCGGACACTAATCTGCACGTCAGAAACAGAGGTGCCCCTGCATTCACTCCCTATGCCAACCCTTCCCTCCCCCCCCCCTCCCGCCTTCGTCCCTGATCTGTCGGTTTCCCGGACAAAATATGTCAAACACTTGCACCACCCCCGAATTCCGTTGCGACCATCTCCGCGTCGTAAATAGCAGGAAGTTATTCTTAACGTAGCTTGCGACTACCTTCTGCTTCGATAATAAACAAGTAGCAAAGGGTTGCTACCGTCGATTTCCACGAACAAATATTTTGACGAAGGGAAATACAATAAGTATTACTTATCAATACATTTTTGTAGCTTCGTCCACGCGCAATTGTGAGCTCGGAATATTTATAAGCAACACAGCAATTGCATCGAATTTATGATATCGTTTGCAAAACAAGATTATTATATTATATATAGCAATATTGATGCCGCTTTTTGACATCGACTTTAACATTATTGATGTCAAATTTGACACCGCAATTATTCATACACTAGAAACGACAAAACGCGCGCTTCGCGCGCGCAATTTGTGGTTGAGCATTGTATATTTTTAAGAATTTGTATACATGCAAAGAAGTAATTGTATGCGCAACGTCAATTCAAAATAAAAAGTAATTTATCACTCACTGATACGATTTGCAGCAGCAGAGTTGTACATCATTAACTTATATGGTAAACTGTAAAAATACAAATATGTATATGATTAGTATACACTAATTATGTAAAATTGAAATTATTGTATTAAATCTACTTTATATTTTATATTCTTTAAAATAGATATTAATTAAAATAATTATATAGAATACTGAAAGTCTTTCTTTTAAATATGAATTCACAAAATTGTATACGTATGGTTTTGTCTCTAACACTTATTCGAATCCTCGTTCGAATCATTTGAATAAGTCAAATAAAAATACAGGACAGATACTTTATTTCGCACAAGTAACAGATAACATAAAAATGTAAGACACTTACCTTACGATTTCTTCGCCGTTGCCCGATGCCTCCTTGGCCTCCTCATCCTCATAGATTTCCTTGTTGCACTTACACAACACTCACAATCACTTGCGAAAAGCATCGATCGCGCGAAATTTCGGACACTCCCGTACGCGATGTGAAATACCGCGAAACGCACGAAATATTATTAACTTTTGCGTTATCGGTTTCCAAGACGACAAAGCGAATTACAGCGCGAACGCTGAAGTCGCAAAAATTTCTCTCTTTTCCCGAAAATGGAGCAGATTACACGAAATCGATAGATAATTGGAAGCGCAGTGCGTAAACGAGATGTAACCGCGACAAAGTACCACGGTTTATCTTCGTATTTTAGATGAGTTAGTCTCCTGAAAGATCTATATATACGTTGATAAAGAGCCGTCGCCTCAAAATGCAAGCTGTTTCTCATTACAAGTTGCAGAAACTTAATAATTAATCGGAGACGTTACTTGTTACTGATAAAGGTGTACAAATCAATAGCGTTTTATCTCAACATCATCGCGATCGAGTCTTAGAAACCGATAACGCAAAATTAATAACACGCACGGAGCGATTCTCGCTACTGCCTGCCGGCTCGACGTTCGGCGAGCGAGTGATTGCGCGGGGCGACCTTCAGGTACACGATGGCACGCAAAAACATCGTACGTCACCGCGCCGAGTGAAAAACAACAAAAAAACGTTGAGAATTCGTTGGCCCGCTTAATCGTCGTACGATACCGCGCCGAGCGAAAAACAACAAAAAAACGTTGAGAATTCGTTGGCCTGCCTACGCAATGGAAAATTCCATACTTAATATTTTATTGTACATTACTTTGTTCCGTGACTGTTGCTACGTTTTGCGTATTATTCCGCGGACTTATTGGTATTGATTAAATTAACGATTAATTCTGTTCAATCGAGAAAATGTTTCGGAACAAAAATCATTGTTACTTAAATTCTAACTACGAAGATTAGAGATTTTACCTCAATAGTTGATGTATACAAATGTATATTTCTAAATTGCAAATCTTTATTTACTACGAATCTAAAAGAGAAGTGAAGCACACCGCACTTCGAGAAAATCAATCGGCATCGCCGAAAAGAGGCCTCAACTATTCGGTATTAACGACATTTGCGCTAGCAACATCTCTTTTTTAGAAAGAAGAAAAGCATTCTCAAATATACTGCGCGTTTCTATCTCATTGTTAAAATATTTATTATCACGCCGCATCTATAAAATTATTTGCATCGTATTTGAGAAAGTACTGAGCAATGTAGAGTATCGTGAACTGCGATACGTCTCTTTGAGATGTCTAATGAAAATTTTTAATGCAGTTATTTAAGAAATATTGTGTTTAGATTAGAAGATAGGACGGATTTATATATTTGTAGCTGCCACTCAAAATTTAGTGGACAATTCAAACTATTAAAAAGTTATAGATCATTAAAAAATATATAATTATAATTACAAAATTATCCAATCGCAAAATTATAAAGATAACTCTGAAACGTGTTATGACGTAACCACAAAAACTGTTCTGTCGCATCGGTGATTGCGTTCACGTTTACGAGACAGTTCCGTCGATACGAATAATTTCTGATTCACACGACAATACGCTGTTGCTTGTGGTACCTCGCCATTCCTGTTTCTCGCACCCGAAGTACCCGAACTCGAAAAGCACCGGTGCAATACACGGTTGCCTGCTAATAGGAGGTACAGTCCGGTCAGTAAAACTATTAGCTGCAGTCTGCACCGAGCTTAGGGCAGGGTCGCTATACACCCTGCAGCGGAAGAGACCTTCAAGTGTCAGCACTGATGGGTTTCAACCCTTGGCAGCCAGCCTGCACTAACTGCACGCTGGCTGCCGGATAACAACCGCTCGTTATGCATTACTTGCACTTACTTGCGACATAAAGTTGTAATTTTACAATTTTGCTTTGTCCCACGTAAAACCTGCGTATTAAAATTGTGCTAGCGAGACACGATGCATGTCGAAATATACTAACGCGTTTCTATCTTCTTGTGAAATGTTATTCGCAAAATTCTCAAATTCTTTTCGCATAAATTAAAATATTTGGATGACAGAAAAATTGTAATAATTTCTGAAAAGATAAAACTAAATAGTCAATTAACCAATTACTTTTGGATCAATTCTTTTTTATCGCGATACAAAATTATTTTTCATTAATGATATTTTTTAAGACAACCTACACTGGCCCATGTTTTTATTTTAAAAAACAACGTTTCGGTCCCAGATTTGCACCCTTTTTTGACTAATATCTTACTAACATAACGCTATTGGCCAAACGAACGATATGAGATCATTAACAATTGTGCGAATAGATTACTTGAAAAGGGTCCAAATCTGGGACCGAAACGTTTGTTTTTTTAAATAAAAACAATGACCAGTATAGGTCGTTTTAAAAACTACATATCATTGGTTTTAAATTACTGGCGATATTAAATCTATTTGTGAGTTATTCTTTATTAGATACGGTTCGATTTCAACTTGGCGAAAAATTGAATGAAACACTTCTACTAAAAATGTAACATTGAATAAGCGCAATATTTCGCCGAGGAACTATAAAGGTGCATTAAATAAAGAAATGGGTAATTAGTTTATAGAATGCTAAGATAATTTCATTAAATATAATGGCCCTTTATCGCGCGTTGCCCGTTGTTGCCCCGGTGTCTCCGTGTGTTGTTATCTCGCGGAATTTACAATTTTAATTCAGCAAGTCGCTCGCAGCCCGACAAAAAACTCACGGTAACGGAGGTTAAGTGCCTAGGGAGACCATGAAGCTCGAAGTTTGTTAGATCGCGGAATTAGTCGGCTGTTAAGCCAGATAAGCAGTCAACATGGACGAAAACAATTGCGCCGGATTAACCAGGATACTCCAACGGCGACGGCGCCGCGTCCTCGGTCAAAAGATTAAGTAATGATCATTCGTCTTCCGGTTAAAGAGGTCGTGTGCCTCGTGTATATCGCCCGTCGACCGGGAATGAAGAAGTGGAGGGAGGGGGTAGGGGAAGAGAAAAAGGAGCGAAAGAAAGCGAGAAGCCGTTTTATCTCGCGAGACCCCGGCGAGATCTCGCGGAGTTACTCGAGCAAATTTGTCGAATTATCTTATCGTTGAACATCTCGTCGTGTCTCGGCACCGCGATGTCGAATTAATTTCAATCTCATTACGGCCGATACTCCGCGCTCGCGACTCCCCGTCCCACTCGGTTTCCCGATAAAGAACCAGCGGGGAAGTATTGTCGGCCGGGATTCCCGACCTCTCTCTCTCTCTCTCTCGCGCGCGCGCGCGGCTCCTCCTGAATTGAACGGATTAAATTCCTAGATCAATTACACTCGGATATTCCTGGACGCGCGTTGCCCGCGACGGGGAGGATTTGGCCGTCACGGGCGCTGATGATACTGTAATAATTACCATTATTGCCCACTCAAATCGAATCGATAGTATTGAATCGATCTTACCACCGCGCGTACATTCCGCTGTTACAATTATCCGGCTCTTCTCCGTCGATTTTACACTTTTCTCCGGCGTGTGTCACGTCGGACAATGCATCTTCCGGCGAAAACGCAAAAACCGCGCCGGTTCTCCCGGCGTGGTTTATGAGTGTCATGTGCGATTCGCAGTCACTCTGGTAAGTGTTTTCAAACGAGACGCAGCACGCCGTGTGTCGCGCTGTTTTTCTTTATTTTGCTGCACAAAGAGAAGGAGGGAGGTGGAAAGAGAGCTGTGTATAATTCAACCCCGGCGAGCGTGCATCCCGTTAAGGTACAGATCAGCGATATTTCCCGGCGACAGAACCCACCCCCGAAGGGTCAGCATTCGTCTGAGAGGAGGGTGGATTTGACCAATCGGACGCGTGGGTTGGCCACCCCTCTACACTGACCAATCGAGATTCTGTACGACGTGCCTATTCGCACGGTTCATTCGCGCGTGCACGCTCTAACGAGCGAACGCCGCGTCGAGAGGGTTTAAGGAAAAAAAAGAAATCTGTACTTTAGGCTACCGGTGATTAAGAAAGATACTTATCGCGGAAAAAAATTGCACTCTCTCTCTACAACGCGGAACGAACGTTCGAGGTTTGTGCAAATTTACGTAATGGATCTCTTAAAATGTACACATTGCGAATTTAAGATTTAATATTCGATAAAGTCATATCTTTTCAAATCGTGAACCCCATTCTTTCGGAAATAATATTAAAACCGCACGGGTTAAGAGTTCTGAATTTCGGCGTGCTAGAAATACATATATTCTCACCTGTACGGAATTAATGTTATATAAATACCTTCAATATATATGTCTACACTGAGGTGGAATTACTAGATATTATTAACAGTAATTAAGTGGCGTCTTATGCTGATTGATAGCAACCTCAAATTAATCTTCGCTTGCTATAATTAAATCCGGAAATCTTAATCATCGCGACGGAGTCAGTGCAACTATGTACAATAACAAATTAAATTTAACTGACTTAAGTATTAAAGTTAGGAATAATTCTTCATTTTTCCATCGGTCGAATCGTTGCGAAAGGCCGGAAAACCAAGTCATCGGTCTCGCAAAGTGCCGCTGATACGCCGAACTTAATTTCAATACTGTGAGCCTAACATTACATTTGTTGCGCGACAAATTTTTCAAGCGCGTCGATTGGCTGCTGAATAGAAAATTTCTAGATACTCGAAAATTTTACTATCCTGCAGCCAATCGACACGCTTAAAAAATTTGTCGTACGACAAATGCTACATTAGGCTAAGGCTGATATTATTTGTCGCGCGACAAATTTTTCAAGCGCGTCGATTGGCTGCGGAATAGAAAAGTTCTGGGGACTCAACGTTTCTGTTCTTCAGCCAATCGACACGCTTGAAAAATTTA
>NW_011967245.1:1850188-1857968 GCF_000949405.1 Vollenhovia emeryi | reverse complement strand
TCGCGCGACAAATGTAATATCAGCCTAACGGAATAAACAAAGCGAGCCGTAGCAAAGCGCATCAAGCGTCACGTACGTAACACGGATCTCGCGGATTACACGTAACACCGCGTGGTACCAGATAAAAACCTGACGTCACCCGCGAAGGAAAATGGAACTAAATCGCGTTTCAAAAGTGGGTGAGTAATTAACTGCGGCGCATGCACTATTAACCAAAATTCTCTCGAATTTCCGTTTCAATATTATCGTTAAAGGCGCGAGTGCCGTGCGGCTTTTGCAAAATTCAGACTCGGCGGTAGGAAGGTAGGTACACCAGGCCGGCGAGATAATAATGATGAAGTTCGGTGTCCGTGTAGCCGAGTGGCTGGCGAGACCGAGGAGGGTTGAAGCCGGCGGAAGGAGAAAGGCAACTCCGTCCGGAGGGGGAGGGGGGGGGGGCGGCGGTGGGTTATACATTTGAGTACATAAATGTATGTAACTCCGAGTTTGTGTTGGAGTGGGCGTCGGCCATCTTGTCCGGTGGGTATTGACCGAGGCGACCGCCAGGCGAGAGAGACATGCCATGGCGGACAAACCACCCTCTAGCTACTACCTCCGGCATTAATTGCTCTTATTAGTTAAATCCGCGCGCGTAGTCATCATTGTCGTCGGCGACGGCGGCGGCGCGGCGACATGCGACGGAAAAAGTATCAGTCCCGTCAGAGGATTGTTCCTTATTTGCTTCGCGCGGCGAAGCTGGAGGGTGGTTCAGGGCGGCGTAAATACACGTTATTTACGATGGAAAATTCATGCGAGCGAAAGGGTTGCTTTCGAGAAACTAAACGCGTGTGCGAGTCGCGGTCGGGACACACCGTTTATTCCCTGAAATCCTCGAGCCAAGCAAAGAACCGTTACTTATTATCGAAAGACTGGAAGCTATTAAACTGCAATTGTACGTCTTGATTCAAGTGCCGTTGAAAGTATTAAAGCGCGACTATATTGGAAATTTTATTACTGTTGATCTTGTGGAAAATTTAATGGCATTACCTGAACTATCAATATAGAATTTTCAATAGTAATTTCGTTACTCGGTCGTAACTCGGTAATAAATATATTATTTGCTCTATAAAATTGTGCCGGAGAAAATCTTTAGAGTAATATAAAGGAAAAGGATGTGCACGATTATTATTTCGCTGCACCACACATAACAGCGACTTTTATTCCTATCGATTATCACGAGCGGTAATCCGCCGCGTCGTGTGCAAATTTAGATTTCGCTAGGGTGATACCAAAAGTGGAGTTGTCCATCTCTCGGGGAACGGCGATAAATACGAGATGAACACCGAGGATATTAGATTCAAAATCTCCTTTATAAGGTGCAATTATTATACGAAATTAGCCGCGGTTAAACTCGCCGGTAACGAAACGCGCCTGACAAGCCCCCGCAGCCGCATCCTTAAATAAAAGTTTCGCCCGTCGGAACTTTACCGATATAACGCTCAACCTTTCGCTCAGCGCAGTTTATCCTACTGTTGCGATTTAAGGATGTTCCTATTAAAACGCTTGGTAACTTGTCAACCATCGTTTCAAGATTGTACGCGTTCAGATTTCTAGGCAATAAAATTAAGATTCGTAAAATCAATTTGTAATCAGGAAATCGATATCCAATCATAAGTAAATTAGTAGAGTGTGTCGTTAAAAATATACACGTATATGTATAATAATGACGATATAATTTTTGCAACAGATTACCTGTCACGAGGCACTTAATAAATTCACTTAAACATTCATATGTTAATTGCTATTGGTACCCTATCCGTGTTATTTCTATCGGAGAGACCATTCGCCGATGATTAATTTGTATTTTCGATTTAACCTATATCCCGGGCAAATCTCGACGCTTATATCGGTCTTATGTTCTTGGAAACGTGTTAAAATTCACGATACATCCTCGATTTCCACCGTGATCTATTCGTCCCGCCGCCTCTGATGGTTTCCTTTTTTTCACGCCGCCGCCGTGGCTCGAGCGACGTCCTATCGACGGCTAGACGCCTCTATATTTCGCGTTGGGAAAAATAAATATTTTACAGCGCGGATGCAATGAAATATCTAGAAACCCGGTGCACTAAACAAGATGTTTAGCGAAAACCACGGGAGAAATTTTGCTTTTCGTTCGAATTTAAATTTAACTCCCATTTGCGTCTATGCTATTCGCGGCATCCTGATTGTATCACCACTTGCAAGTCCTTTGCCCGGGTGAAAGATCTTAACATCGGGAAACTTCTCACGTCCGACTGACTTACGTCTTTTGGGTGTCCTGCTTTCTCTCTCGTTTATTTTCAAGCTGGATTCTAGACGGCTATTTATCCGTGGTGAGCAGTGAAATTCGCAGTCGCCAAGTATTCTTGATTATTTTCATGATCGACCGACAATGAATTTAATATACCACGACGTAAATTAGTATCAAAATAATTCCATTTTGCACAACTTCCCAACGATTCGGTAGCGGTTTTACACATTTCAATTTTATATCAATAGATCGCACCGCGTGCGTAAAAAGACTTTTCTGTTATTTCAGCTCACGTTGAACTCTTAAAAAGTTTTTAAGATCGCGCGAGAGTGAAAACACCGCGTGATTTAAAAGATGAATTTATGTGCAACCTCCGCGTAAGACGAAAACAGAATTGCGTACGAGAGAAATTAAGGTTGGACCCGAACGACAACACGAAAAGTTTCGTTTAATCATCTCCTCCGTAATGAACGTCATGTCGCAAGCGCGACCGTCGAAATTCAGCCCATTCGGGCCGGTACGAATGCAACTGAGAGAAACAACGGGCGTTGCTCTGCGGCTTGCGAAAATTCCGAAGGTAAGTACGTCCGTTCGTTCGTCGTTCACCTCGTCTCGCCTCGCCGCGTCTCGCGTCGCTTCGCTTCGCCACGCCGGCGAAGAGAAAGCGTGTATACGCAGGAGCTCTAATTCACGCCCGGCATTTCGCGCGGCGTGTATTTTAAGGCTGGTCCCGGCTCTAAAATTCCACCCTTGCCCCTAGCGCCCGCTCGCCCAACCCTCTCGCTCTCTCTCTTGTCCCTTTCAACCTTTATCCTTGTCCTTTCCTCGCTCCTCGTCGTTGTCGCGATCTCCGTCTCTCTCGAATGATCGCTCTCTTTGTCTCGCCCTTGCTTTCTCGCGGCACCACGTTCGTCTTTCTCTGTCCGTTCTGCTCACTCACCCCTATGTGCTCCGTTTCTCTCTACCTCTCTCGATCGTTTCCCTCCCTCGTACGCGGGAATAACGCAAGCTAGGTAGTACGTACGTACTCGGTACTCGTAGTGGTGGGTATAGCGGCTGTGGATATAAAGGTTGTTCAGCGCCAAGGCAGGGAGGGCGGCTAGAGGGTGAGGTGACGGGACAGAGGAGGACGAGAGCGAGACAAATCGAGAGTCAGAGCGAGCGTGGAAAGCGCGACGGAGAGACAGTGTGTAGTGGCGAATGCAAACGGAAGGAGAGAGAATAACTAGGAGAGAGAGAGAGACAGTTAGATAGAGAGCAAGGGAGAAAGAGAGAGCCGGGGTTCTTGGACTCTGTGTAGTGGTGCAAGGGTTCGTTCGACCCTTAAGGGGTTGTGGCTAGCGTCGGTCCCCCGCTGCCCCGACGCTCAGCCACCACCGCGTCCCCTTTACCTACCGCTACCTCCACCTCCTCCTCCTTCATCTCCTGCACCACCACTATCCCCCGCCCCCGCCCCCATCTCCTCTTCTACCGCTACTCGTCGACCACCCAGTTAGCCACCCTCGTAGCCACCCTACGGCGAGCAAAACTACCCTACCGCCGGCGGCCATTTTACTCTCCCCTCGCCCTGGACTCGCCAAATTGTAATCCGAGTCCCTGGAATTCCGGGCAGAGCAGCCGTGGTCCGGCCTCAAAGGAGGCTTCCTTCGCCCTCTCGACATACCCCAGGATAATGATTAACGGAGTACTCCTCTTTCTAGCCCTCGCGACTCCACACTTCGTAGAACAAACAGAGACGTAGCCAAATAATGGCAGCGAGACGCGCGAAAATCCTTCATTTAGCCGCGACATCAGAGTCAAGGCGAATTCGCAAGCCACGTTTTTACGGATGCTAGCTTTGACATCGGAGAATTATGCCGTCCGAATTGTTATGTAGATGTGAAACCGCGTGTTTCCCGTAACCTTGCATAAATATTAATAAAAGAGGAAGCTTGTGTTAATGGAACGGAAATTCTCCCAGCGCGGGCGTCAAGTTTTTTTTATACAAATGGCAAGTATTATTGTCCCCCCCCCCCCCCCAAGTTCTGGCCATTTTTCTACGGTGAATTTACCCGGATGGTCGTTTCTGCTCCTCGGACGTGTTATTTTGGTACCCCATCAATATGCTTTGCCTCTGTCAATGTTGTTCCAAAGTTGCGGCATAATGAATTAATCCACTGATTAGATAATAAATGTAACTTGTTGTAAACGGTTCGTTTCCCAAAAGTGAATTATTTTTCAATGTAACCGCCAGCCACAGCAGCCAACATTCTATCTAGACGTCTCGCCAATCTGATCGCGATCTACCCTTAATTAACACTTATACTACAACATCCCGGCGTTATACGAGCCGAGAAATGCGAGGACAATAATTTCGTATCTCCACGTTCCGTCTTATCTGATTGGGCGAACGGTATCGGCGGGAAATTCACGATTATCTGTTTATGGGACGGTTAATGGGGATCGTGCCGAGTCGCAACAGCTCGAGCTCCGCGTCTGCCCGACGTCGGCCAATAATATCGCACGTACTTACCTGACGGCGCACCTGCAGCTCGCTGCATGAAATTAATGTCCGAGGAGGCAGAAGGTAGGACGGAGCAACACGGGAGCGCAGGATGGGGCCGGAACAATTCCTGGGTGGGGCGTTCTCTCGTACGTTTATTTATCTCACAATTCTCGGGGATTTGAAGATTCGTGCATTCGAAATTTATGAATGACACTCATCACTGCGGTCGCGCAAAAATTTCGCGCAGAGGTCGAATCGATCTCGTCTCTCGCAGATTGTATAATTAATTAAGCCTCGTTAAAGACTCCGGGCATCTTCCTCGGCAGAGAAATTCCTCTTGGCCCTCTCGACGTGTCGACGAATTGGCCGTAAGTGCATTGGTCGGCACTGCAACATAAAAGAGGGGAAAGGAGATGTGAGATACAGTGAATTCGCTTATGTTCCGGTCGCATCCGGAGTTTTATACGACGACGCGACGTGTACGAAAAATTCTGGATGGAGAATAAACGAAACGGTTCTGTCACGGACTTATAAACGACGTGTCGCCTTCGAGCACTATTTATCTAAGTCCGGGGATAGATTTTATCGCCCTGGATATAATTTGTTGTGCAGCAACATTGGTGGTCGGCGCAGCATTTGTCATTCCGTGCGCGCGCCTCTGTGTTGACAGCGCTCGCCTCGTTCCCGGGGTGAAGTTCACCGAAGAAACCGGAATGAAACTGGATCAACCGGTAGTTTGGAACACCCTGTGCAGATTGACCACAATCGCCCGTGTAGACAAATTTACGGCAGTGGTGATCAAAGTGGCTCAAGTCTTCACTGTTATGTATCATTCGCGTTCAATATTGTACAATAGTTATTACATGCGCGTCTACGTATTTTATAGCTATCGTTTGAAACGTGACAATGGAAACATTAGATAAAAGTACTGTTTAATAAATCACAAATAGTATTTAATAACGCCAGTCAAATGATATCCAATTTTAACGACCTACTGGCCAATGTTTTTATATTAAAAAACAATACACGTTACGTTTCGGTCCCGGATTTAGACCCTTATCGAGTAATGTGAAATCATGTATAACTTTGCACAAACATTGCTTCATAAATTAATTACAGCGAAATAAAAATCATAAAAATCAAATCTGTTACAAGATTGTTAAAAGTCTGTAAACCTTATTTCAAACATTTCGCAATGTGATTCACATTTCACGATCTGAAAATGACGAATGTTCTACATAGGTTTCTACATTTAAAAAGAGAACATTTAAATAGAACAATTCTCTTCTCTCACATCTCATTGTCAATGTATATTTCCCAAAGCCGCCTCAATAATGGAGAGGTCGGGAAACGTTTCGTTAATAAAGGTACCGTACACTTCGTCGTCGCGAGCCACTCGAAATGTTTTACATCCCTCTCGCAGCTATCGACCCGACCGATTTATGGGATTCCAGCTGATCGTTCATTTGAAGAACGCTCGTCGGCAACAGTAGACGCGATCGCTCCGTCCAATTTTCCGGATTTCTCGTGCACGAACTTCCGCTCTGGAAACGAATGCGAGACGAGGAGACGAGAAAGAGGAGCGTGCTCTCACGAAGGGAGGAAGGAGCCGCTTCTCTCCGTCGACGGCTTGCTCTCGAATACACGCGAGCACATATCAATATCGGCCATGCATGACAAAACGCCCGACTGGACACGCTGATAAAAACGAAGAGTAACTCCTCTCGCATTCTAACCGTGCCATTTTTAGATTCAGACCCGATACCTAGACAAAGTCGCGCAATAATGTTTCTACTTTGCACGCAAATTAAAAGGAACGATTCGAAAGAAACTGCGACAGTTACGAACGACAAATAATATGTTTCATTATGCAACGTTAATAATTTCCGCAATTGATTAAATAATTGCGGTAATAATTGGAAGAATAATTATAATTCGCTTAGCTAGGACTATGTGATAAAAACAATCACAACGAATATTTTTCTCGTTGAGTCCAGACTGTTTCTCTGTAAAAATTTAAATGATAATCCACCGTTGATGCCGTTTCCATGTACATAGATTGACGTTATTACGTCGAACAGTTACATTGACGCTGTAATGGCAACAATATAATCCCGAGGATATATAAGTCGCGAATATATAGGTATACCGATTTTCGCGGCGCATCGATACAAGGAGGGAGGAATGCAGGGGTTGCGATTTTCATCTCGATTCGGTCTCCGTCGGCCTTTCGCGTCCGCACACGGCACGTCGGTAAGAAGGAAAAACGAGCCACCTCTCTGGATACTGCGCCTCGTAAAGGAGGATAGTAATCGAAGCGCAGAAAGATGCAGACTCTGTATATGGACTCGTACGCGTTACGAGGGTTCGTGCGTTTCTTCTTTCAAGAACTCGGATCGATGCATCTTTATCAACGACGATACAGAGATCCGGCTATCCTTCCCTTTCTCCGCGTTCCATTACCTTTGCATTTTACTTATTTCCCGCGTTGGCGATTCCCGTAGAAATTTATAATCTATAAGTAATTGACCGCTGTATACTGACCGAGATGTGAAAAACGTCTCACGTACGTCGAGGGTGAGTAAATAATAACAGCGATTGCACGCTGCAAATGTTATCCCCGGGGGTGTGCCGTAGTTTTGAGCGAGACTTTGATTTTCCATTTGGTTCTCGACAGTTTTGCGGGTAATAGCATCGCTGGCTATCGATTCGCGTATAGAGCGGTGTCGCGCGAGCAAAGCCGCAATTCTCGGGCGCGAAAATTCCCGCGGCGCGGCGGCGCGACGCGACCGTGTCGCGTTGACCCTCCTCGTGAAATGTCAAAGGCGAAGGCGCTCACTGCGAAATTCGAAAACGAGCGCGAAAATCCGGCGAATTTCCAGAACAGTGCGTCGTATCGATTCGAGTTTCCGTGGGCGTTGCTATGAGATGGACCCTTGTACAACTCCGAGAGCAAGGTGGAGAGAAAGCGAGAGACAGAGAGAGAGAGAGAGAGAAGAGAGAGAGAGAGAGAGAGAGAGAGAGAG
>NW_011967245.1:1795215-1849683 GCF_000949405.1 Vollenhovia emeryi | reverse complement strand
AGAGAGAGAGAGAGAGAGAGAGAGAGAGAAAGAGAGAGAAGAGAGAAGACTTGAGTGTCGCCAAGCTACCCTCCACCTCCTTCACCTCTTCACCTTCGCGACGACTCACCACCCCCGGGGAGAGCCGCCCGCCCTCGGTATCCCTCCGCGGAGAGGCCATCTCGCCCTCTACGCCCGTTATTACTTCTACAAATATACAAGATATCGTATTTCGTGATCGAAACTCTCGAGGTCGTAGAAAACGCAAATTCGATGGAATCGCCCAGCTAATACCGTTTCAAAGAAGCAGCGCCGTCGTTCACCTTTGAGACCTCGCGATCCCTCGCGAGGATCAGGGGGCTGCCCCGCGAGCCCCTCTTTAACCGTCTTCGTCGGACCCTTATCTTCCCCTGGGCCCTCCGCCTCTCGAACCTGAATCCGCCCGCTTTGTCTCCTTTCATGTCGTGTGTTTCAAGTACGAAATAATGTGAAAGATCGCGAGGGTACGCGTGGAGATCGCCCGTGGAGAAGAAACTGCCGTTCTCGCAACCTTTCGCAACTTGCTCCTGAAGGAGCCTCGTACCCGCCAAGACAAGGATATACGCCGTAGTGCGAGATTTGGAGACGATCCAAAGAAATAATGATCCGCACGGGGCTTTTCTTCGCGAGACTCGACTGTTGCGAATCGCGGGTCTACGAGCTCTATCGATCGCGGTTGGCAGACGCGATCGAGATAGCGATGTACGCGGAAAACGTGGAACTTTGTTAAACGCGGATCTTGTATCGGAAGCGTCTTTATTAATGATCACCCGCGGCGTCAAGCGTTATTCGTAAGATTAACGACGCGAGTTCCTCGGGCCCGTCGCGGTGAAGTGCATAGCTTAATTAATGATGGAATTAAAATTTCCCTCAGTTTGACGAAGTAATACTTGCTGCTAAAATTTGTGCAAATTTTATATTTATATATATATTATATTTGTATACGTAAAGACGTAAATATTTGTATCTGATTTTAATTCATTTTTATAAAAGCTTTTCAGAACCGTCACTTTGGAGTTGCAATGAAGGAAGCTTAGGGATTTTTTAGAGTTTTGTAGGCCAAGAAAGAGACCTCATATTTCAGATTGCGTGTATGAACCTCAACGGAATGTTAATTGAAATTTCAGAAATTACAAAATCAGCGATAAATAATAAAATATGACGAGAAAATGGCGTAAATGTTAAAACTTTTATTAAATATATATTGTTATTAGTTTTAATGGCTCTTATTGTAATTCTATAGTAAACTTCCTAAAGCGTAATTTTCTAACGGTTCGCTACACGATAGAGATATATCTTGAATGAGATACAAGTAGGACACCTGTCTTGTATATGAAATAAGAGGAGGTCCAGCATGCGGTCAGGTGAGATCAAAGATCACGGGTTAATCTACGAACATCTCGCTCATCCAGTTCTGGACCAAACGTGTTCCATTCAGAGAAATGGCTGTGACCCTAGCCGGTATCGCAGAGTAATAAATTGGTTATCTAACTGAATTCACATAACTGCATATAATATTTTATGCAAGCGCATATATTGCATTGTAATGTATCTACCTCGGAACATTAAATATAAAATATAGATCAATTTTAACAAATAAAGATAAATACAAATAAATTTTATAAATTAAAAATTTTGTCGATTCTAAATACGATATAATACAAAATAAAGTTTTTATAACATAAATTGCCAGCAAATTGTGTTAAAAAGATGGCGGAGTCATCTGAGTCATCTGACTTCATCAAAAAGATTAATTTTGTATCAAATATAAAATATACAGTTAATTTTAACTATTTATAATTCTGGTAATGACCCGCTAATTCTGTCTTGGAGCAAAATGAAAAAGATTAACGAGATCTGAACGTGGGGGTTCCCGTTAGAGGAGAAAGGGTACGTACGGACTTCTACGGCCCTCTAAAAGGATTCGGGCGCGGTCCTTCGTCTTCTTCTTTCCGCCTCTTACGGTTTCCATGACGCGCGTACATCACGCTAGCCCAGACTCACTTAATTGGGTCCGCCATTTTCAGTGGCTCGACCCTTCGAAAAGCCTCGCCGCTTCTTCCCTCCAACCATCCCACCCCCTAGTCCTCCTCGTAAGGGAGAATTCAGAAGGGTTGCCCACCTACCCGGACCCAGCGAAGCCTTCGAACACGAGCCGAGTGGCTTTTGTTTTCACCCCCGGAGGAACCGCCATTTTGAATTTATGATACCGGGAGTCTACGGTGTGCTCGGACACCGAAAAACTTCGGTCGTTAGTGAAAGTTAAGGGCGGCCCTTGCCCGTCGGTGGCGGAGCATGCGGAGTCATTTTCCCTAATAAGCGATGGATATGCTCTTCGCGAGCGGTCGCTTGACAAATGGTTATCAGGTAGGATAATACACGTATGTTAGCTATTTATTAGTATGGCAAGGTGTAAATATATATTACAGTTTTAATTTCGCCCGAGTAGAAATGATTTATAAAATGTAAACAAATAAATACAATACAATCTTTCTAAATCGGCAATAAAATCTAGCGAAACAGAGCAGGACAAAATGCAATGCAAATAAAAATTTGCGATCAACTCAATAAGTAAAACAGAAGGATTTCTATTTCGAATAACACAGCTCAGAGAAAAAGTTCTTTTTCTACATTAATAATAAAACAAATAGGATAAAACTTTTACACGACAAAAAATACTGTACGAAATGAGATTTTTATTTTATACATATTTATATACTTAAAAAGATTATTTTTATAATTATATGTGTATTACGTACAATAGACAATTCTTCTATAGAACACAGAATTTCCATTTAATTTAATTTTAAAATAAAGTCGTGTAAAAGATTTAAAGTATACTGAATATATCAATCAACGTCTTAATTTCTAATGTAAGAATTCTGTTCTTTTTAATTTTTTATAGCTCTTCTACATATGCTGCATGTGTCAAAGATTTATTCACGTACAAACACCAAACGTTCAGTTACGATAAATCTGATTTCCGACCGAAGATCGAGAGGAGGAGCCCATCCTGTGTAGGCGGGAGCTTTTTCGAAAGGCCGATAATCTGATATTCCGGTCGGCAGATAGTTTAGTTCAAATTCGATGTCCGGAGGAGAGAGAAAGAGAGAGAGACAGAGAGCGGTACACGGAAACAGTTCGGCGGAGATGTCGACTTAAAACAATTGAGGGTGCCGTAGCGGCACGCAATATCCTGACTCCTCTAATTCGATTAGGGAACTAGCTATGCAGCCCAGGAACCTGGAATTCCTTTAACCAGCCCGGAGACTTCCAGGTACGGATACAGCCGACTCGCGAGGGACGCGGACGAATTGCAGGGTGGATACAACCTTACAGATATACCGTGGATAGAGGTAGTCACCGAATTATCGGACTCGAATGGAAGAACCGGCTCAATTTGCCAAATTAATCCAGTGTGCCTTTGGCAGCCAGTCTGCCAACCAGAGCTACGATATCGAACTTTTCAGCGTAATGTTGGCTGAATTTTTGTAAATATAATTCAAGCAAGAAATGAAAGGATCTAATTTTCAGAAGAAAATAATTTCGACAGACAAACTCCCGCGACTCTCCGTCTGTTTTTCAATTTATAATTGTAATTTGTCAATTAAAAATATTTCAAAAATAAACATTTAACAAACACAAAGTATATGAAATAATCAATTAAAAAGTTCTACTTATGTAAGAATATAACATAGACATGTTCATCGATATGTAGGAAATATATTTAAAATTTCAGTTGTAAAAGTTTTTTTCGAACAGTCGCTAATAAAATAATATGAGAGTATAAGAAAACCAGGTCTTTTACGGCAGTTTCCAAATTAGCCGATCAAAGATTTATAAAATCTCAGTATTTTTGAGAAGAGTAAAATTTCCTAGCTAAATGAAGAAATGAGCGGAGAAATTGATGTCTTGTCAAATAAAAGTCTGCGCAGCCCCAAAAATATTTTTACAAAAAACGTCATTCTCGTTAAATAACTAATCACTAACGGAATGTCTTAGAAGTGACTATTGTTAGCTTCAAAGTTTCCTCAAGCTCGAGAGAGGTTGATCGAATTCTTTCGCGGCTGTATATTTTATTAGCGTGACTCTTCCAGAAATAAATGTCTTCATAATTTTGCTGTAATTAATGCACCTTTCGATATACAAGTGCACGTATTTGACAGGATTAAATTGAGACAATTCATTATTTGTTCATTCTTCAACAAAAAACTTCATCAATTCTCAATATCTGTGTATCTCTTCGACGGAGGCGATTTTAAAGTTTTGTTAGAACTGAAGGAATCATCAACTAATATCAATAAGAGATCCATGTTGTTAGGATTACTACGCTCCCCGCGCTCTTTTATTGCCCCAAGTTGCCCCCTTAGCGCCCCTGGATCAAACGTCCCTTTTCAAAGGGAGGGAGGCCCAAACTTTAGGCAACCCTACCCAAGGGTCCCCCCTCAAATAGAAACTAGATCTAGGAACTAGATTGGTCTATGTTACCGACTATTCAGAAAGTCCTCAGACGTGTCTAGTTTGGCCAGGAACCATCGGCAGATGTCGGTACTGCCAGTTTAGCTACCCCTACAGCACCGCATTCCGTCCAACACGGCCGTTTTACACTTGATAAGCTCGGAAATTCTGCCGAGGGAAGACCGCGCAGACACGCACGCACACGTACACAGTAGTAGACACACACACCAGTCGAGATTTGAAAAAATGTTGCAATAATAAATCTTATAATAATTTTATAACAAACCCCTTACGTCATTCGTGGGGAACGTTTATTTACGCTCGTTTAATTCCTGTCGCGTGGCCGCGACTATTTACCTGCCAGCCGACTTGCGCAATTAGTGACCCGTGCCGGATAATTCAGAAACGCGGGCTGGTGTGACCCGATTATAAATCCTTGATGATGCTTTCGGCGCGGGCAGCACATCGATTGAATCGGGCCGACGGAAATACGTGCGCGCCGAATTCGTTTGCCCGGCAGGGTGGACGGGCAAGTTGGTCGGTCGATCCGGTGGCTGGTTGCTTTAAGGGGTCGATTTAATTCTTTCACGCCGTTCCGTCAAGAGCGGGAATTTTCACGGCGCATCGCGCGGGACGTGCGAGGCCGACGGCGTGTGTACAATGCGCGGAATATCTCGGCTCGGCTCGCTCGACGGATCCGCCACGCCGGGAAAACATGCCGGATCCCTGAAAACCACGTAGAACGACATACGCGTGGCATACACGCGGCAGCGATTGTTCGCCAGCAGACGAATGTTACTTCCGGCGTACATCTCACGCCCGGCCTGGCTCCTCTCTCTCTCTCTCTTCTCGCCTCGCTGCGCCTCACCCCGCCACGCCGCGAAAAGGAAAGCGCGAAAGCTTGAGCCGTGAATGGCCTGACGTATCGCCGACGCGTCTGTGTCTGACACCTCGGATTTTTCCATTAAATTTTCCCGACGCGAGAATCTATCACCGGTTACACCTCCCGGAAAAACTCGCTCCTCGCACAGCCACGAAGCGATTCCCATTACGATCGCCCCGAGATTCTGCGAAACGCGTATCGAGCGGCGCGATAATGTTCGGTTGATATCTTTCTGGGTCAACAAATGAAGCTACTCGTCCAGTTTGATACGCTTATTGCGCGGAAATTCTCTCGGCGGAAAAAAAATCAGAAGACCGCTCGAGAGAGAGGGACTTGCGATAGCGTGTGAAAAATAAATGCTACAATGAAAAGTTTTAACGAGCTTCTAACGTTTCGAAATAGCGTTTCAAAAACGGCAAATAACGCGCTAGCTCGTAGTTACGCGCTATACAAAAACGTCTATTCGCGAAGCTATTGTTATCCACGCCGGTCCAAATTAATATTCTAACGCTTGCAGTTCACATCGATCCGTTTTACGACGATCAGATCAGCAGCGAATCAACAACAAGTAGCAAACAAGGGTAATAAAACAGATCGACTTCATATTTCTCGTGTGTATCCAAGTTCTTAGTCCTTTGTATTGCGAGCCGCGCATAAGTCTTGGACCAATAGAGTGGCGTCGGCTTTGCGTAAATACGGATTTCGCGCGCCTCGTTCAAACAACGGACCTCTCAAATACAGATGGAGATCCTGGTGTATTTGCCTTGGTAACGAGATTGATTAACTTATCTAGGAAAAAAAAAAGATATTCGATTTCTTATCTCCAAAGATCACCTCCAAAGTTTGTTCGCTGGCAATCAAAGTACAGACCCGAGGTTCAAGATCTAAATGCGAGTAACAGATAATTTCGCTACATTAATTAATGAAGCTTCCAATCGACCGTAACTGGCAACGTGTTTTTAACACAGAAAATTTCTTGCGAAAAATATTACCTCAGCCAGGGGTTGAACCTCCCTACACTCTAGGCGGGCGTCCAATTCGACCACTAAGGCATGTGGTAATATTTATCGCAATAAGCAATACTTATGATGACGTCTTCGTGTTTATTTTTCAAGTAGAACTGCGCACCGATACGGGTTGTCGGCTGTGCGCAGAACTATCGAAACGCGACTTTTTCGGACTAGAATTTCTCGGGAAGTGGGACAAGACGATCTTTCGTGAAACGTGCCTCGGAAGAGGGGACGGGGGGGAAAAAGTTGAGGAGCTTGTCCTAATACCACGTAGGGTATCTCACCGAAGGGACGCTCCAAGACGGGCAGCTTCATTTTTCACGGAATCTGCGGGAAAATGCAAATGCGCGGGGCATCTGGCAACAATGGCCGTGGTCTGCGGCCCCTATTTTAAGGGTTGGTTTTTCGGTCGAGGGAGAGAGGGCGGCTCGGCGAGGGTCGCGGCCAGGGGAGGTAGGAGGGAGGGGTGGCGAGCTTTGCCGGCCATGCAAAGCAGCCAGAAGTACAGCAGTAGCAGCAGCGGCAACCCCCACGACCGACCTCGGCTATATACCGGCTCTCCCAACCCCCTGATAAGGGTGGACAGCCACGATCGATTAGAGGGCTACCCACCCACCAGCCCACCTCTGCTCATCCGTCCCCCTCCCTTCGGGGCCACCCACAACTCACCCATTCTCAACGGCGTCCTCGACGGAGGAGCTCCTGGCCCGCACTCTGATTCGCAACATGCCTGACTAACGATCCTCCGGCTTAAAAATGACGGTTTTTCTCTGTCCTTTTTGTCCTCGATTCTCTCCGTTGTGCTCTTATTCTCGCTTAATTATAATCTCAGCGCAACGATCTACTTTCGCTCATTAGCTTTCTTCCACGGTCGGACGAGCGCCAGAGGATCTTCGGAATCTTTCGACGGCGGGACGCCGAGGTCGCCGCTTTTACCCCGTTTCCACGCTTTTTATCCACGGCCGCGAAGCCTCGAGAGATACACCGCGGCTCGCGACTCGACTGATTAACGATCCCTCGCGCAAAAAGCCCCGGGTTTTTATCGGCGCTCTTTCCCCTCGTCCCGCCAATTTCCAATTTCGATCTCTTGTCGCCGAGTCGCTCCTATTTCTCTTTGCCTTTTCAAGTCTTGCTTTTTATTCATCAGCCGATCTGTTATATTGTATCATCGCGGACATCTGTTCAATGCACTTAGCAAAAATTCATCCCACGACAACTGAAACGTTTCATAACGAAGTATCTGTTACTGTTTAGGATATAATTTTTTCAGTGGTAGTTTGGCGATATTTTGGCGGCGTTTTCTCAAACAGTCTCCTCAGAGGAAGACACAATTTCATCACAAATCTCGAATTTAATCCGCGGTGGCGTTGCATCGCGAAGTTAACACGTTTACCGTCGCAGTTGCCGTTGTCCAACGAAAGGCTAACAATAAGGAACGATCTTCAACTAGTTAAGTTAAGTTCCAGCTCGCTCGTTCTGCCGAAACTTCGTCGGCTGGTCGTTGTACTTCCGCAGGTAAGTCGCACTCGCGCATATCGCACCGCTGAGTTCTAAAGTGCCTAAACTGCTAATACCCTGCTTTCCGGTAAATAGCATGCGAGACGCCTGTTTTTCGCACGCCACTTCCGAGCGTTTTCGAAGCGCCTCGACGGGAGATTTGTGGACGGAGAAACGCGACGTGCTCGTCACAAGGCGTTCCATTGCAATATGAACAAACGTCAAGAACAAAGAGAAATTGATCTTTTTTCAAATATCACGAGTAATTATTTTACCAAATTTTTATCACGCCTTATTACAACTGTACTTTCACGACATCTCGGTATAGCGTATTATAATTTCTAAAATCTTTCCTTTGTTAAAGAACAATAATACTTTTTATCAGCACTGATTTCTTTCCAAAGGCACAACGTAAAAACGGAACTTGAAGAGGCAAGTTCGAAGTTGGCATTCAATTGAAAGCCCGCGATTCCTATTAACCGAGTTTCAGTTATATAGCTCGGTTTAAAATACGCCAAGGTCAATGGTGTCGAAAGTTATTACTTTCTTCATGGGCCAGCCTGACTTTAGAACTTTCCCAAACTTCGTCGTCCTTCTGTATCCAATTATCCTTCATCGTGCGAAATGTTTGCACTCGACGTTCCTTTTGCACGCTCCACGCTGTCAAACGAACGTTCCGCCGAATTGGAAATAAATCTAAAGCCTTTTTAGAGAAATTGCCAATAAATCCTCGCGTTAGTTCGGTCCGGTGGGCACTGCGAGCACCCCTCGATTTTAAAATTTCCTAATTCCCAGCAAAAAGGGGTGACGCTAGAAGCACGTCGTCTCGACGATGTGTCACAAGTTTCCTGGCACGGGTGCTCGCGTTAGAATCGATACCGCGGGCGATGATATCACCCATTAGACATTTACTCATTCCTGACAATTTTATTTTCTGATTTCACCGCCACCGTGAGGAGACAACCGAAATTATTTTTGCAAACTGCAAACATGCAAATATCTACGGTGAATCGAATGTCCGCAGTTTCGTCGTTTTACATTAGAAACATTTGAGAAATAAGCCGTGCGATAATTCTCGAATCATCGATTTTCTCACTGAAGTAAAATCAACAGTAACACATTCACACGTGAGAGAATCCGTTGTTAAAATATTTCTCTATAGTTCGCAGGACGCTGTATTTTTAGTCGCAACGTATATTTATCGCAATCGATTTGCGCCCGTAACATCTCCCTTTAATTATTGCATGATCCACGCTACAACGTGAGACAATAAATATCGCTGGTCGGGGCACGTCGGAGGCGAACGAGCACGTTCCAAGCTCTTGTCGCGAGATCAATATCTTTTAACCTTATTTGTCTGTTGGCGGCGGGTCTTGCCAAACAATAAGAGCACCCGGTAGAGAGTCTGCCGCCGTAAAGATGAAGATGCGGAGGCGGAGGTGGAGAAGGCGAAGAGAACCGCGATATACGCGAAGCAAATGCGGAGGAAGGAGTGAAGAAAACAGACGTCGGGAGGAAGCTGATATCCTTGGAATTTTCATATCGACACAGAATGACAGTTTTTTAATATTAAATTCTTTCCGACCTTTTGATTTCTCTTTTTGCCCGCCGACAACGACGGCGCCCTCGACGAACTAACTTCGTCGAGCGAGCGAAAGGGAAACGGGAAAAGAGCAGGGAAAGCGGACCGGCGAGACACGGGGTAAACGCTAATTTCCATTTCTTATTCATAGAATTCTGCGAGTTTCCGGTCACCACCATTATGCCGACTACTATTCCGGCCATTAGCCAAATTTGCGGGGTCGTGTCAGGTGTTACGGGTCGTCGATTAACGTTTGACATCAACACTTAATCGTTTAAAGCAGTTTTTAGATACGCTCTTAATTCAATCGACGTACCTTAAATAGGAAAGAATAAATCAAAGCGACGATTAAAAGGCAAAGTTGGCTGTTAGAAAAGAAAGAAGCGTGAGATAACAGTTAAACGCTTAATTTTATAAGTGACATCCCCATCAAGTTTATTTCAATTCCATTCTAGTGATGTCAATTTAAATTGTGAAGACCGCCACATGTTCGAAATATACGAATTAATATGATTTTCTGAAAAAAATCATTTCAACGTTTATGATCTCTATCGTATCTCACGTATCTATCTTTTCTTATAATTGTTTAAATTGTTTTAAGGAAGGATGTTGCATAAAGGCATTATGAATTAGCCCGATAAATCTACTGTGCGGCAATAAGTAAAGAAGAAGAAAAAATGCGAGATAAAACAAGTATCGCGCGACGGCAATTACGCGGCCGGAACGGAACGGGACGAGACAATCTTCCCTTCCGGCTGTGCAAAACCGAAGCGCAGTAAATATCTAATAAATTTCTAGCCGGGTGGTCGCCGGAGTCACGTTTTCTCCCCCCAGCCGAGCCAGAAAGAACGAGAAACGGGAACGCGAGCAAAAAAAATGTGCCCCGAGATAAAAGGATGGTCGCGCTACAAAACCCAAAACAGTTTTCGGGACGATTGTCATTTATTTCGTTATTTATTTCCCAGTGAGAGGTGACGGATACAGATACGGGACGAGGGGGGGAAGGGATGCAGGAACGAGACGGACGTATTACGACGATTATTGGGACGCGATCCTACTCACTCGTTTTCATTCTTCTCATCTTCTCTTCTTTTTTTTTTGGTAACGTATTGTCGAGTCGAGTGCAATTTTTTAACCCTTAAAATTTCGGGTTGGGGCGCACCGACCTTTCGGAGACAGACGGGGTGCAGAAGTCGACGCGAGCGCTCTGGGGGTTGGATGATGCGTAAAATGAAAGAGAGTAAGCGCGAGAGAGACGGTGCATGTGCCCGTGTATGTGTCGGGCGAGCGAACGAGAGAGAAAAAAAAAGTCGCGGCCTGAAAGGACGGATTACATCAGGGATTTTGGTTTTGGCGTTTCATCTGGACGAAAAGCCGATTTTCCCGATTTTCCGTCTTTCCCGCGACGAGGACCGGCACTCGAATTAGATGTCTATTGTGCGAGTACAGAGACGGGAGCAAGAGAGGTCGGTTCCACCTCCCTCCCCTCCCCCTCCCGACTTCGTGACGTTGCATATTAAGTCGCGTTCGACCCTTTAATAGAGTCTACTACCGATCCCCGAAATACGAGCGCGTCCCAATATTCCCGATGATATTTCTTTCCCGTGACATCTTGGAATTTCGCTGAACTTGAAATACAACGGATAAAATTTGTTCTGGTCAGCTAAGTAGGGTACGGCGCTATATAAAGTCCAGGATATCTGTCAGGACCGAAATGAAAGATGACAGTTCTGGGACTCTATATAAGTCTTAGCGTGTCAACAAGCAAAGCGTATTAAAAGGAAACTATAATAGTATTTATATTCTGCAATGCGTCTCCGTACCTCGTTTCTCGCGGCGTTACACCTTGCGCGAGATTTGGAAATAAACAGGATACGTTTTAATTCGACTTACCTCCTCCTCCTCCTCTTCCCCCCCTCCTCCTAGTTTAGTTTGCACACTTTTGTCTCGTGAGAATACAACAACCTCATCTATATGGCGATAGTCACGAGTCACGGAAGACTCGCAGTCGTCACGTTGCACAACCCATTTTCACCGTGAGTGCGCGAAACTGTCGCGCGATTCCTAAGTCACGCGCGATGGATATGTCCACGGGTGTGTTTGTTTGGACAACGACTTTTCTCGTGTCACCCGTACGTTTCCGCCTCGTGGGAAAGCCAGGGCCCACGATTCTCTTTCTCTCCGTGCTCGCTAGGTATCGATCAAAAATATATTAGTCCCCGATATGACAACGCGGAGTGTTTTCTTTTCCGGGGTCGGGCGCAAGGAGGGGCGACATAACGGGGTAGAGAGTAGCGGCGTTCCCTTTTTTTTTTCCCTCACACACTCCGAGAGGACGCACAAAACCTGCTCGGGAGAAAGGGGTTTCGTCGTCCTACCTGCGGAAAAAAAACCGGCCGGCCAAATTAATGATTTAGTGTCAGTTCCGATATCCGGGGTGACGGTTCTCCTCCTCTCTTTTTTTCTACCGTCATCTCGATCGCGACCCCCTTTCCCTTCCCTAAGCTACTGGATGTCTTTCGCAAACGGGGATAGCTGCGTTTTTTTCGCAACGGTTTTTTTCTCCCCAGGCGAGGGAAGATATCCTGAGAGAGGAAGGACGATCTCTTCCTTGGGAAAACCCTTCCGCCGGGCGGATCGGAACGAGAGTAAAAGAAGGATCGCGGGGTCGCAGGACTTGCCGCCAGGCATCGGGATTTACGAGGCATCCACTTGGATGCCGGTAGGAGAAGATGAAGAGACACGAGTGATATTATTCGGGCTGAATGGAGAACGCCATTTTCGATAATTTGTTCATCGGGAGCGATGACGAAAGCGGTTAAATGAGCGGGACGCTCGTAGTCGTATGAAGTTTTACGTCCGTTGTATCTGGATGCATTTAGCGAGATTGCAATTTTCGACTGCTAGGTAAAAACATTTTTACTACCGTCGTGGGAAGGCATGATTTTATAGCCTCGAATACCTGATTACACGCACTATTTAAACCTAAGAGAGTAGCATAGAAAAGTTATCGCGTAAAATATTTAGGCAAACTGTCACTAAACTATCCTTTCGGCGACGATCTTGCAAGATTATGACATCGCGAATAAACAGACGTTATTTCCGTATAATTTGTGTCCGAAATGTTTCTGTTCTTTGCGAAATTAAGGAAATTAATCACTTTTAAAAGGCATCATCCCGTAAACGCTACACGGAAAGACCGACTAAATTAACTAGACATATCTATGCACGAGTTCTGTCACTTGATAAGCACCTGATACTTGGGGTCGAAACGTCGTAACATTTAATTAATTATATTGCCAGTTGGATCGGCAAGTTTTATTTCAATTTTTATCCGTCACTGGTGACTTTTAAGTATACTCCTCTACTTGGTGTCGTCCAATGTAGCAACGTTGTGATAAATCTTGAGAGATAGAGGTACAGTAATTTTCCTAGAAACATCTGCATCGAAGATGTTTGTATCACTTAGACTTGAGATGCCCGGCTTAACTCCATCATGATTATTTCACACCGATCGTCGTCGATAGATAGAATATACGCGCGGCTCGCCCGTAAATAACTCGAAAATGGCGACCTGGCGATGTACCTTTACGGGGGTTATTCGGAGTTTACAGTTCGGGGATGGAGTCGCCGTTACCCCGGATACATATATACATATATATACACATATATATATTCGCGCCACGGGGAAAGTCTTCGCGTCGACGTCCCGCGGGATCTGTCTCCGGCCGATCCTGTTCAAAAATTGAAGGACGGCGAGACCGAAAACTGCATCCGACGGCTGACCAGGGCCGTCCCCGGGGGCACCCCGGGGGCGGGGACGTCACGTCGAAATTCGAAATTTAAATTCAAACACACACGCGACGTCCTCTCCGCCTTTTTGTCTGATCTTCGTCGCCCCTCGTGAAATTGTTACATCGTTTTGATCTACGGCGAAGCTGGCGCGCGGACAGGCTCGACGCATGCCGATCTTACACGTGTGCGCGTGCGTATGTGCACCCATAGAAAGAAAATTTCCGGATCCAACGCTGTTACACTTCAATGTATCGTAAAATAGGATCGATATAGCGCCAATCGTATTTATTATAGAGAAAGGAATATTTTAATTTTAAATGAAAAATTGTGAAATCTAGAATAAAGCGACAGGATGTATCGTCTTTTGTCGAATATCGCGCGGTGCCAACTTCGTGCGTTGTAAGATGGAGGGAGAATTTATTCTAAACGCAAGAATATATAAACTTACATTTATATAAGTTACTCTCGTCTCAATATAGTGAGTCAATCTTTTTTACTTCGATAGAGGGGAATAAGAATTATTGATTTTATTTTGATATCGTCTTATTTTTATACTAAATGAGGTTGTGAGAAATATAAATGCGTCGAGAATACTTTTTCTCTCATTAACAGAAATCCTTTCTGAGGGTGTGGAGATGACCGTGTCGAGAGAGCCTTTATATATCCGTCCTCGGCATGATACGAAATTTCTATCAGATATAGAGAGAAGGAAAACCGAAATGAAAGAGAGACCGAAACGGAGAAAAAGTATAACTTGGTTATCTTTTGAATAATTGCAAGTATCTATCTATTTCGTGTGTAACTAAATCACTGAACTACTCGTCTTTTAATTTTGGACTGTGCACTGAAGATAAAAAGTATTATTATTAGATGAGACATTGCGTTTCTTGCCTCTTACAATTAGTATATTACGAGTACATCGATAAATTCAATAGAGATTAGAACCTGAGCAAGTTTATGAGTTAATTTATTTAAGTATTACAGCATCAATTATAAAGTAATTTCAGATTGTTTTAGAAGTAATTTCTTTTGTAATAAATATAGTCATATTCTCTGCATTGTCGCTTCTCCGCCTTATTTCGACCCCTTTTTCAAAGTTTTTTATGGGCGCACCAATTTCCGCGCTTCATTACCAAACCTTTTTTATATAGCCGAGATTTTACTGGTTTCCCGAAGTACTTTGCAACACTTGCTGCCCAGTGTGTCAATCTTGTTTTGCCACGGAAAATTATATTACGAATTTATATCACGCAATCACTTCGCGCAAGTCGTGTTTAAGAATTTGCATGTTGTTTCATCTAATTCGATTACTTAGAAATGTAGCACGAATCGTACGGTATTTTGTTTTGCAATTCAGGGAGCAAGAAGCTGATAACGGCGATAAATTTTAAGTGCACCGAGCTCGATGTTATTATCTTCCAGAGAGAGGGAGAAAAGTGTCCTTTCCAGGAGCGTCTTGTCAAGATGTGGACCAAATATACATTTTCAAAGGGGCTCCTACGCGGTTACCCGCAGCGGTAAAAGGTGGATGAGAAGGAGGAGACGCTCGCGTATCGATGTATCCGCGAGCCCTGATGTAGGTGCGAAAAGAAGGCCGTGTATGTATAGATCTGCCGCCGCGCGTCAGTGGAGGCTCCATTAGCGTGTTTGCGCTACGGGAGACGGGCTCCTCTAAGTGATGTTTTGTGCCGCACTATTTGAATCGTTCTTTATACCGGGATCGTCCCTCGGACGGCGGGGGTGTGGGGACAGGAGGAAGAAAAAAAAATCGAGACGAAAGATCCGCGCGAAGGTGCTGCTATAACGACTCGCCTGTTCCTTTCGCCTTGGACTTGTCGTTATTCCTTCTGCGAGAAACTGTGTTATTCTGGCTGAGAAAGCTCTCTATTTAGCTCTTTCAAAATGCTAGGTCGTCGACATGCGTACAAAAGAAACTCCAATTTTAATTGAGCTGCAGCAATGCTTTTCCTACAGAATCGATCGTACAGTAATCGTATAAGTTTACTAGCAAACTCTTCTCAACGCGTTTACCATATGCGTTATACTAAAATGTATAATATTAAAAAAAAACAATTATTTATTCACTACTATAAACAGTAATTCATTAGGCACGGTTTACTATTTAAATAGTTTCCTTCATTCGCCACTTTCTGGTGGATTCTATGAAACTTATTTTCATAAGTTAAATTCCTGTGACTTTCTGAAAAACCACACGTATTTTGATTATCTTCTACGCTTACACTAAACAACCACAATACATAAAAGTGCAGAAGATATAGGAAGGCACGCCGGATTATTTTTCTAGCCACACAGTATGTTTCCAATGTATGTTCAAAGCGGGATAAGTCGGCACGTCGGAAGGAGGCGTTGGCACGTGGTCAAGAGACGTCAAAACTCGTTTCTCTGCCGCTTTTAAGGCACGTCTAAGGGGCTCTTAGAGGTCTACGGAGGTCAGCGCTGCCTTCGTGTTCCGCTTCCGGGTCAGAAACCGGACGGCACACGCCATCGCTACGGTGGAAACGCGCGTGACTGAAGGCACGTGTTACTATATAAATGTCACAATGAGATTCCAATCGTGAAAACAGTATAATGTGAAAATTAGCGCGAATGAAAATAAGTAAACGATTAATTAAAAACTGATAAGTTGAGAACCTGTATTGCAGATGTAGAGCATAAAACGATGAAAAAAATTTCCTAAGAAAAAGCCTCGTGTTAAAATAGTTGGCATAGTAAACGATCGTACGACGTGGATTATAAATTTATTGTTATTCACGCTGGCCAAAATATGCGTCGTCTTTTCACTATAGGCAGTCATATACTATTGTAACTTTTCTGACTACTTTTCATGGTTTTATTAATCGCGCTGAAGCTGAACCTGAAGAAGAGGTTCGCAACGTTCGCATTATTGTAACTTTCTCTTTCCTATCTTTTTATTGTCAAATATTTTATTGCGGACTTGCTTTCTCATTTGACTCTAATGGCCTTTTTATTTAGGTGATTGTTGTCAACAGAGTCTGCTTATTTAATATAAGTTTATTTATAAATAATTACGTCCGTACAAGTAACAATGAGAAGCGACACGTATTTATCCTTGTATCCGTTAGAAAACGTAAAAAAAAGGGACTGGTCCTCAGGTTTTCGCGCGCGCCCGAGCGCGTATTTGACAAATACACCTACTCTTTTAATAAGTCTTTGATTAATGGTAGATTAGAATCCCTTTGAGACCAGTTCACTCGAATCTCTCTCTTGATCTCTTCAAATCCACCGTTACTTCGCTAACGAACGAATTTTCTCGGAATGGCCATCCACGCCTAAGAGCGACTGATTCTTTTTTTAGAACAAAGTTCCATTCGAATGCCAGCCACGAGCTTGGGAGGGAGGGGGGGGGAAGGGGGCGATAATCCGCGCGCGACTTTCGGAGGTTACTTTCGTTATTGGACTCTCGTTTTACTAGAGGGTCGGTCGATCCATGCGCTCTCGGGCGTGAATCGAAGGCTCCGACCGGAAATAACGATGGCAGATAATGCGGAGTGTCCCGCTATCTACGGAATCAAATCACCTTAAGGTTACCTCAACACCGGAACCTCTTAGCTTAACAATTTCTATCTCTATCTATCTTCACCGTTCTCCTCGGGGATGCCCCGATGCTCGGCAACCGATCGCGGATCGGTCGATCAAAGAATCTCGCCGTCTCATCGTCCCGTGGATGAATCCTCTAGTCCCAGTGCTTTATTTTTGCCCCAGCTACGACCCCTCGGGGCGGCGGGGGAGGGTAGTCACGTGAAATTCACCCGGGCCGGGAAAAATTCCGATCCCGACCGCGACATGTTTTGTCATTCCACGATGCCGGGCGATGTTGTTATTTAGGAATTTTATGAAACTCTTTTGTACACTTCTCAACCGATCGGGGAATATCTTGAAGACTTTATGGGGAACATGTAACGTCAACACAGCTGGTTTATACGCGCGGCATTAAGAATCTCTGCCGCGATAAAGAATGTTCGTTAAAACATTCTAAAACTTGAGCTTATTGTTGCACCGTACCATTTTACTACCGTAGCTTCGAAGCGGGTATTTTTTTATGATCGGAAATAGCCGTCGCGCGCTCGCTTTATCCACCATTTTATTTTATCCCCCTTCGGTCCGAACTCCCCCAACCATCGCCGTACCGATGGAAAAGATTCGGCCTCGCCATTGGCTCGCTGGACCATAGGGTGACCTCACCCCTCGGGTGCTGACCAAGCACAAGCACCCACTAGAGTCGCCCTTTCATGCGTACGTGTGTACGAATGTGTGTGTAAGATCTGAAGCATACCCTCGACATTTTTTTTCTCGTGCTCTCTCTCTCTCTCTCTCTCTCTCTCTCTCTCTCTCTCTCTCTCTCTCTCTCGCTCGCTCGCTCTCGGTTTCTCGTGTCGCTTACTCGGCGCTCGTTGAATATTGATCAGCGTGGACGACATTTTGCATTGGAGGCAAACGGTCAATTAGTCGAACCGAGAGCTACGCCGGGAAGAGGTGGGCCGTTAATTAGACTCTCGTCAATCGTTGCATCAATATGTTTGATCACGTGTTCGCGCGGGTCACGGGGCTGTGTTGATTTCCGTTCGATCAAACGTCCCGCCGCAATTTCATTTCCGGTGGGAACGCGCCGGTTTCATTCGCGGCGAAAATTCGCGCAGCCACCGGAAAATATGCCCTTTTAATTATTTCGTCATTTTAACGTTTACCGCGGCGGCGGCTAAATGAATAGACCTAATTATCCAAATGCGCACCGCCACAATAACGGCTACGAGATTCGATTGTGTGAATAATATAATTGTTTTCCCAACCAACTTATACCATTTTCTCCACTGCAGTTGGCTGTCATTAATTTCTATACACCACTTTACTGCACAAGTTTCTACGTCGCACAACACTATTACGAGAATTATAAGAGACGATAATATAATCGTTGCCGTTATATTGCACTTAGAAGTTATGCTTCGTAAGCCGCCACGAAATAGCTATCGATGACATAGCACTTACCGCGTTCTCTCAACTGAAGTACCAGGCGACGATTCCACGATAAGTGACGATCACATTTAAAAGAAAATAGATAATAAGTGTCTGAAGATACGCCATGAATGGCTCACCGCGTATCTTCAGATTGCATTACGTAACAATATCGCTAGATAATCCGATTATCCGAAACATCTGATGTAACGATTTAAAATTACAACTTCAAGAATATCGCTTCGTCTTTACGAACAAAGTATCATGAAATTTACGTACTATCGAAATTATACGTGACAAAAGTTTCCATCGGCGTGGAAATTGGTTTTCCATTATATCCGTTATGTACAAGAAATATCTGCGAGAGTATTATGAAACAATATTTGTGCATTGTTTAAAATGCAAATTCATTATTCGGAAGAAAATCGGAATAATCAATGGAGCCAATTAATACCGAACAACATAAACCCAAATGACCTCCGATGAAATATGGATACGGGTTGACGCGACTTTGATACACTATCAAAAACATAAACGACTCAAATTTCTGCGAAATTTTACGACGTGGTATCACGCGATAAAGTCTTGTCAGGAGACTTCCGATCGCTTCTTCGCGGTTCACAGGCGATCCCTTCGTGCGTGAGCTCGAAACGTGACTGGGCCCGTCGAGAGGACCCCGGGTATCTCGCAGGAGGTGTGATAGGACCCGAAAAATCTTACCTGAGGCAAGCTCCACGTTTCGCCCGGAGAAGGGGATCAGGTAGTAAAAGGGTTTCGTGGTAGGACGCACCATTATGCAACAGCATTTTTTTCCCTCTTTTCTTTACGCACGTGATCCATTCATGGATCCTGGATGCACGCGTGTGTGCGTGCGTGAGACTACCTGGGATGCAAATGTTAGCGAGACGCGCACGTGGGTTAGGATTATTACGCGCATATGCGCGACTACCTGGAAATGTAAATATGTCGAAGGTGTGCTCGCTATCGCGTGTGTAACAAGGGAATCGCATGCGCGAGAGTCTTTGAATCTCGAGTTTGTCGCGCATGCTTTTATTTCGCAATATAATATTGTCCTTATTTTTTGTCTTACATTTAAGAAAATTTCGCGACGTTCATGCATTATTTTTTATGCATTACAACATATAGAGAATTCTCTGAATTGCTCTCCCCTTTATTATATAATTATATGATATATTATTATTATATAGTCCAAGCGCGTTGTGTAGAGATATTTAAAAATGACATTAGAGACCATTATACGAGAATAATATACGAGTTGAACGTATATATGAGAGCCAGCGGTCGACTCTGTGTTAAGAAAAATTAATTTAATTTATTTCCACCCTGCTGCGAGGGTTTATAGAGGTACCGTTGACGCCATTTACTCGGACGGGCAGAGTAAAGGGTTGCGAGCAGCTCTCTCTCTCTCTCTCTCTCTCTCTCTCTCTCTCTCTCTCTCTCTCTCTCTCTCTCTCTCTCCCCCCTCTCTCTTACGGATACCAGATGACGCTTTTTCCAATTTCCTGAGTGAAAAGCAAAATTGAGCCACGTCGTTTCGTCACCTGGTACGTTTCCTTTTTTCTTTTCCTTTTTTTTTAGACAATCTGTAGCATTGAAAGATGAACGATCGCTAGGATCAGAACAGATAAAATTTGGGAAAAAGTATCCACCTTTACTTTTTCATCCCTCGTTCTTTGAACAGGATCATTCGTTCTCACCATAACGTGGCTTCATGGGCGTAATGGATAAACGGATAGGACGAAAGATAAGCCTACCCGTAATCAGCCAATAAACATTGAGATTCGCAAGATACAAGCTATATTTGCAATTACGCGAAGCATAATTTACCTCATTCTAGTAGGAAGCGCGATTAAAATTTCTTATTTAAAACTTGTCGTTAAAAATAAATGTAGACGTGAATTATTACAATTAAATATATCTGGGTTTCAGTTATTGTTGCCCGTATCTATAAAAAGAAACTTCAGCAAACGCACTCGATTTTCAAGTGCACCGCATTACAAGAGATTTATACTTTATTTGTGGAAGCGGTCATGTACCTGCAGTAACCAACCTGCCCTACAACAACGCTAAAGTCGGAATGCTCGAATCGTCCCCTCGTGCCGGATTACGTGCTTTTGAAAAAAAAAAGTAAGCGCGAGTGTCGAACGTACAATAGCCCAAGGGTGGTTTTGGGTGAAAAAACGTGAAAACCGACACCCAAAACAGGGCGGGAAGCGAGAAATTGACTACAAAGAGCTCAAATAATACCGCTAAAGTAGAGATATCTGATTCGGAATTCACCACGGACACGTAGAATTTTTTTCCGACACGTCAGGTTCAATCCGATTTTAATCGAGCGATCCCTCAAACGCACGCGGATACAGGTTGCGCATTTATCAATCTAATCTAGCCCGCGGAAACCGTACCGGAAATAGACGATCATTGTAAGAGAAATTTCTTTGTGTACCTCGGTTTCAATTGATTTCAATTATACATGTCCGCGTTTTACGATATTTTAATTCCAGTATTATTCCATTATTTGTAAATATACAAAAGTGACAGAGGAAAGCCCTCTATTACGAGATAGGGTTCCAAACGTGAGATAGTAGGTTTTCACCGTCCAAATTCAATCACAAATCTTATTGCGCAACGATTACACGATCTAACAATCAATTTTCCACTAAACAGATTTCACTCCAAGGGCAATAAATTAATGACGGAATCAACAGATGATGCCTATTAATTTAGAAAAAAAAACCCTGCTATCTCATATTAGGAGCCTATCTCGTAATAGGCGACTTTCCTCTAACAATTGTTTTCATCGAAATATTGTGGGCATGTAGAGATATTTATAAAGAATATATTGCTAAAACGAATGTAACAATGAATCCTGAAATAATTACCCGTAACAATTTCTTTTGACGAACCTCCGTGTGAGATTTCATGCCCGGCGCGCACATATTCATATGTTCGCACATGCACGCGGCGAAGGATAACACGCACCCTTAAATACCTGAAACGCTTTGAATATCTTATCGCGGGCATCTCTAGAACCCTCGAGTTCGGTCGGACGCGTTCAAGAATTATCCGAGATCTCCGGCGCGATGCGTAATCGAGTCCGCGAAAAAGTGTTCTTGTAACCGATCGCAATCTTCATTGCGAGCGAAAGATCGCGGTGGTTTTCTCTCGGGTTGACACGCCTCGAGAGGGGCAGGGAAATTGTTTCGAGTAGCTTCATGCTACATGTGACATTTTATGGATGTCTCGAGAGGCGACCCGTAGCCCTACTCATCAAGCACTTAGAAAAGTGTGACTGTTGGCCACTTTATCTCTTTCTTAAATAGCAGCTTGTCACGTCAGCTACCAATCGCAACAAGAATTTGTCATACAATTATCTACCGTCCCCGATTTTCTTAATCTCTTCGTTTCTTTGTCTCTAGGTCGAAAGAAAAATTTCATTGTAGTTATTTATGTTGGCAACTAACACAATTGAAAATGTATAGAAAACTGATCATTAACTTTCAAATCTTATCCTCTGAACGTTACCATCAAAGACAGATCCGTTGATCAAACACTAATCAATCGAAAACAGAGAATATAAACAAAGGAATTCCGATTAAAACGGCTCTCAATGATCCTTGTTCAAAGCCTTCAGTTTATCGATCAGGCTGCGGTTTCTCCAAAGGGAACGTGGAAGAAAGGAGAGAGACAGGGAAAGAGGGAGAAATAGAAAATGGTCTAGAGAAGAGAACAAGGGTGGCGCGGGGTCGTCGGCTTTAACCGAAATGAAAATGCAGAACCTATCGCCGCTCGCTCGCGTGTTCGACGCAAAATCGATAATGTAGTTCGGCGCATCCCTAATCCTCTTCACCGATTTTTTAACCCCATCTGTCGTTCTTTCGCCGCGCGCATCCCTACGGAGAGCATTGCGTGCGAACCGTTCGCGGCAATTCGACCTACTTCGGCGAGGCAAAGGATTGAAAAGCTGCATAGAGGGAGAAAGAGAGAGAGAGAGAGAGAGAGGAAGAGAAAGGGAAAAAAAAGGATCCCTGGCATAGGGTGTCCCTCCGGCGCGCGATCTACCTGGAAAACCGTGCCACCCCTTAAGGATAATCCATTAACATAATTTTACATGGAGTGCGATAGAACGAGAGAGGTAGACAGAGGGAGAAAGGCAGAACGATGCGATGAGTTTTATATCTTGGCGCGAGGGAAACATTATATCGACGGATACGCCAGATGCAAAGAAGGACGACCGAATAAAATAATGGCAGAGCCCGGGACCCAGGTATACGGTCTCGGTTAGACCTCGAAGCCTGAAAGGGGTTAATTCAAATATTTAAAATTTCTCTCCCACTGATTTTCCGCGTACAACGGCTCCCGCTGCACCCTTCGTACAACCCGGGCACGGCCCACCCGGTCGTGTACCTGGGACTGGTAACTCTAGCGGGTGCCGATGAAATAGTAGCGCGACCCCCGACGACCTCGGAGATCCGCTCGTTCTGCATTCGCCGGCGACAACCTCAAAGGGTTGGCATTATCGTTATGTAACCGAGCCCGAACTACTCGACGATTCGCTCGCGGATGCAACGCAGGGACTAACGAGCCGATGCTTTCTTCTTTATATCGTGGGCACAAACTATCCGCGGAGTTCGGGCTTGCAAGTCCATCGGCGAGTTATACATGCCTTTGCGTGAGAAAGTCAGATGAGTTACTTAAGGGTCGCGCGCGCAAACTTATTCTGAAAGGAACATACACTGTCGCGATTTGTAATCGCAGGGCGATAATTAGCGAAGTTAGACTGCGAGCCTCGTAAAGAGATCATTAAATTCGATAGCTTTGATTTTGCACTCGATGTAGACAAATACATCGCTAAATAGATTTAGACAATTCAGACGTGGCTCAATCCATCCAGAGGATAACAAGAGATCGTAAAGTAATCGTGGCAATTCAATTGTGAAATAAAAGTGATAAAATTTAAGAACGTGTAGTAAAGGGTAGCATTTAAAGATAGCATTTGGAAGAAAATGTTGCTCACGCGTCGCAATTTGTACAAATAAAATAGAATAATATATATAGCCATAATGTAATAGCATGAAATATCTCACTGTAGTCAGCAAGATAGTATTATAACGCAACGGAATTCGCCACCAGATATTACACTTTCTGCTGCTACACGCTTCAGTGGGCTGTAGCCAGCCACATTTTCAATTGTACTGACACTTTTTCAGAATTCCCGACGCGGTGAGATTTTTCTGATGCGTACACGTTCCGATTGCTTTCAAACTCATACTACAAATTTATTTGCAGTGAGCATCAAAAGCATTGCAAACAATTGTTAATGTAATTAAATAGAGAGGTATCATATATTAGATATAATGCACGTACTATGTTCTTCTTCAAACTTACTTCTCTGAGTTTCTACGCAGGCAATCGCTTGTAAGTGAAAAACTAAGTGTCATCTTTTGGAAATAACAGTTGCAAATGGACAAACGTAAAATTAAAAGACTACAAACATGTCTTATTTTGAGTACGTAGACAAGTTTACGGATACTTTAATTATATATCAATCTTAAATTATCATTTCAATTGGAAGGATTTTCCGATTTAATTTAATCGATTAAAAAATCTAGGCGAAGTATTACGACCCGACTACTCCCGTTTGCCGAGAAACGCGGGACGGTTAAGCGGATTATTCGTTTCGCGGCAAAACGAGGAGTCAAAACCGTAGCGCGACGCCCTTGGTCCTTCTTGATCCTGAGCCTTGATTTACGAGAATCGTGACGGGCCATTTGTCGAGGAGCCCCTCGGACAACGCGACGCGTCCTCCTTATCAGCTCGCGGCAGCGGCCATTTTCAAAAGCGGCTGACTTTCCTACCTCCCCACACAATGTGGTGTCGCACAATCAACCAACCTAATATGGAACGAGGGGATCGCGAGTTAAGGAAATGGAAAAAGCTTCAGTCTTCATACCCTCCCGTTATTTCCGCCTCGGTCACTGCGAGACTCGTTTGTACGCACAATTTTTATTTCCTCTCTACAACGTTAAAATTTCCGTTCCTCGGAAGTACGCTGAAGCTTAACGTGTTGAGCGACCACGTAAAAAAAAAACATTTAGAAACGTCTCCTTTCTGTTTCTCTATTTCTAAAATTCTTCTTCATATCGTACAAACTTAACTAGGGTAATAGTCAAATAATGAGATAAAGGATAACGATTCTCCAATGATAAGAAAGTACAATAGTATCTATTAGAATACTATTAAAAGTGATATGTACCGATACAACCAGCAAAAGGTAATCTAAAAATGACATTCATTAAGTTTACGCTTGCGCTGATGTTAAAATAAATTTAGGAGCCACTTGATTTGCGTGAACTACAGAATTGCATCAAGGGAATTTTCAACAGTGCGCGTTATCAAATTCTCTACCAAACAAACCTAATGTACGTCAGCATCTTCACCTGTTCTCGACTCCCGATTGAAAAATTCAGGCTCGCCCTTTGACGTGCCACTTTCGGTTCCTCGGACGGATGCCAAAAGCGGAGCGTCGGAAAAAAGGAACCCCGAAGTCAAAGGTCGCCAAGATACTTCGGCTCTCTCTCTCTGGAAAGGACTGAATTCGACGCGAAATTAAGCCAACCCGAGCGACCAACTTCCTTTCGTCCACGAGGGAGAACGGAAAAAAGGGCGAGCGAGGAGAAAAGGAGGCAGAACGCGGCACGAGAGGGCGACGAAGGGATCGATATCGGCAACGGTGGCGGCTACATTTTTCAGAACATTGGGTACCTTCGTGGTAAGCCGGTCGTATGTATTCTTATGGACCGCCCTGTTTATGGCGTGCAATTTATTTCGAAATCGAAGGTAATGGCCGCCGGTTTACACCCGGTGGTGTTTCCTCCGCCCTCCTGGTCCTCGACCACCCTCGACCGCCCTCGGCCGTACAGCCGAGTCCCGCGACCACATTAAAATTTCAAATAAATACAAAAATGGCCGGGTCCGACCCGGACATGTATTGCCCCATTTTCCGGTATTCTCCGAGGAACAAAAGAAGCGAAAGCTACAACGATACATCATTTTTCGTTCGTGTACGCTTCGATTAGTAACGCGACGTTCTGTTGCATTCTTCAAGAATGCTGATTTCCAATTATAATCATTTTGACAGATATAATGAAAAGATTTAGTGTCCCTTATCGCGACTATCGTCCTTTGTTTTGCAAAGATTTTAATTCTGACGAGATAAACGTAAGGTAGTCGTTAAATAGCAATTATCGATAAAATGTATTTTATATCGCGGCGATACTCGTGAAATGTTTTATCACAGATTATACTATCTCTTTATGTTGGCAAACCGACGATAGGCGGGAGAGGCGACAAAACTTTCACCGCTCGCAGTGATATCATACACGGCATGGATTTGAAGAGGCTTTGCGGGTCTTTGGAAAATATTTCCCGTGCGTTGCAAAGGAAATTTCCGCGTCCAGGTAAGTTCCCGCACCGCCGTCTCCGCCATAGTTGTTAGGATAAGAGAACCGGAGAAAGAGAGGATGCCTCGAATTTTTTTCCGCGTCGAGAGCGCCCGACGCAACGACGACGACGACGACGGCGGCGGCGGCGGCTCCTCGCGGAATAGAACGTACGGACATATTCGTTCGCGATGAATCATAATACCAGGACATCGTTGAAAATGGATTCCTCCGATATTAAATTCCCTTCGCGGCGGATATTCGCCGGTACTCGTGTCATCCCGCGAATCGTAAGGCCGTATGATAATTATTTCGCAAAGCCGCCTTTTTTTTAGCGATATGAGGTGATACAGAACGCCTTGATTCGAACACGTTTTACAGCAGCAATCATAAAAAATGTAAAGAGATTCGCTGACCAGAAAGATACAATATAAAGAGTCGACTCTCTAAAATTTTTGGAGTGAAATTTTCGCTCGCACCATGGTGTCACTGACTACTTCACTCATTAATTCACTCTAAGGCAAAAAGCGAAGAATTTCACTACTTTTTAAAGTGAAGTCGTAGCGTTCCAAAATTCACTCCAATTTAAAGTACGGTATTCCGCCACTAGATGGCCGTTAAACTCGTAAGTAAGATCACGATAGCCCGGCATAGAAAGGGATCCTGTTATGGGCCGGGACGGTTCTTTCCACGACAGTTAGCAGAGTAAGCGAAACTGTCACATAAATTATAGATTTTCAGTACTGGCTGAAATTAGAGTAGTGAACAAACGATAGCGAAGCTCTCTCGTCCATGAATTTTATACTGCTAGCAATAATCGGTCAAAGTAAAACATAGCACTCTTTTTCAGAGTTGAAGAGAATCAATCCAAGTAAAGAGTGAATAATGGCACTCGTTCAAAACGTGAAATTTTACTCCGTTCGGACTGGCAGTAGTTTCATTATTTCTTCGAGTGAAATCTCACTCTTTTTTAGAGAGTACTAAGCCAATTGAAATGAACACAAGGAAACGAGTTTATGTCTATTAAACCCGAGCGTTCAAAGTGTCGATTGAGAACAATGGACCTTACGGTTTAGGAACATTAGCGACGACCATTAAGGTCTTGGTCATGACTCATCCCGAGCTCCATTCCGAAACGAACGCGCGTACGAAGCTCGATCCGCGAGAAAATCGTCGGGCCGACCCTATCTCGCGCTTTTTAGCCGCCGGATCATTTTTTGATCAGTCACCGATGACTTGCCAGCTCACCCTCTCTTTCCCGGCCTCCTCCACGTCGCCTCGCCTCGCTCCAAGTCCGACGTACGCGTGTTATCGTCGGGATGGCGAAGGGGATGGACGAGGGACGAGCTTCCTAGCACGGTGTTATCCGAGGGATTTAAGGGACGAACGAAAATTCGGGCTCTTCCACGACGACGTGGCGCGGGCATCGGCAGACGGGGGGACGCCTCCAGTCAATTTTTATCATATATCTGGGAGTTTCGTCGGATTGGCTTCTGCCTGACCTATGCCCAATGGGCCGCACGAATTCTCGCGCTATCGCGCATGGCTATCGTCTCTCTTCGACCGAATCTTCTCCTACCGAATCCCGGATTTCACCGCCGGTTCTTCTATCCAACTAACCCTCCCACCGCCGAGACTTTTTTTCATCCCGATCACGTCGAACTGCCACATCGCCGGAAACGGGGAATCGTACCCTGCGATCGCAACGCGAAATTTCGCGTTCGAGGTATGCACGGATTTCCGGTGTTACCACGGGCACAAAAGTATAAACTCCGCTGCCGAAGGGGGACGGGCTATAAATGAGAAAACTATAATATCGTAGAAAATATGTTAGTGGTAAACTGAGAGCGAGCTAAACGAGAGAATACCTAGGAGTGAATTACGGAGAGTCCAAACTTAAATTTCGCTCATCCTTAATGAATTAAAGCAATTCAAACTCTCAATATTTCAAATCGCGCTCGGAAGATTTCGCTCGCTGTTAAATTGTGCAGACCGCCCCATGTACGCTAGATACATACGTTAGCGCAAATATGAAACGTAGAAATTATATTCAGCGAGGCGACGTTGCTCGGTCCCGCGCGACGTAATCGATCGGAAAGCGATATCAAGATTTATCCTAAACTCACGGCTGCATTACAACGTTGTCGCTGGTATGCGAGGCTACAACTGTTGTTACACCGACAGGCGAGCGGGAAGGGTGGGGTTGCGAGGGGAGGGAAGTTGCATGTACCTGGGTGTTGCGCTTGGCGCGCCGCACACGGACGGGCACGCACACGAGGCGAGCCCTAAACTTGCGACCGCGGAAAAGGCTTACCCCTTTCCTCCCCGGTGACGGGGTGCCAGTTTTGGGCCAGACTTCGCACGCGGCGCATCAGGTAAGAGGCCTTTGTGTAATCTGATTTCGTTGCCCTCTCAGCACTTCACGCCGATCGATACAGATTCGGCGGCACTTTCCCTCGTTACTACCTTTCAAGCACGTCATTCGCCCTCCCCGCCTCTCTGAGGACTCGTTTCTTCCACGAGTATTGAGCACCGTTTAGATTCCGCAATATTTCCGACATCGTCTCCGGTGTCAAAGCTCTATTGTTGTTTCTTTTTTCCCCCCCCAAACGCATCTTTCTCCACGCGTACCAAATGATGAAGTAATGACCGTTGTAACACTGAGACGTAAAATTACACAGATTTATTCGATACTGTTTCGAGACTTTTCCCGACATCTTGTTGATTCTGCCGACTTGTTTGTTGGAAGAATATATCCTCGTATAAACTCATCCTACGATATACTATTAAAATCATCTTTTAGCTACTGCGAAACGGCTCTGCGGTGTGTATCGTTGATCAAATCGTTGTGGCAAGTGTGGCGCGAGGATTCGTCGAATTTCCAACATCTATGACTGGCTTATCCACGTCTTGCCGGTGTTCCAACTTCGGGGATATTTGAGAGTGTAGTCGCCGGTGAGAGAGAGAGAGAGAGAGGAGGGGGGGCGGGGGGAGAAGAGAGAACAGGAGGAGGAGGTGGACGGGCGTCCTGGAAGGTTTCCGAACAACCGAAGTCTGTGGAATAGTATCGATCTGGCTTGATATATTACTACGAAGGTCCACCCTGCCGCAGCCCCGGCAGGACCTCGAAATATGTTTTTTATGCGCCGCCTTCCTGCGGTGGATGTGCCCGCGCCTCGGCACGAATACCACCCTCGAGCCGATGCTGAATTTCTTAGCTCGGGATGACGCCGGCTGGCGAGAAGCATTCGTTTCCACATAATGGTTCTGCTAGGCGCCGCAACAAAAGATCCGCGCGCGAGCTGTCGTTTCCTCCCCCTTTATGAATTCTTTAAACTCTGGACGGACCACAAGACGGAACGTGGCTCGCATGAAATCACGTTAATTAAATTCCCTCCCGCGCCGTGAAATGTAGATTCCTTTCCTTCAAAGGAAAACACGTTACTTAAAGAGTATAATAAATGAATTCTTGTCGGCAGGTCGCGCGCCTTTGTGTCTTCGTAATTACAAATCCCGTCTCTTACAAACTCGTCCCACGAAATGTATTGAAAAGAAACCGCGTGTTAAGTAACAGGTTAAATAACCCGCACAGTTCTCGCGCGAGTCTCTCAAAGGCCGGTCTCCGCCGTGGAACCAATAACTCGCGCGGAAAGTGCGTACTCGCCTGAAGAGAGACTCGCGAGTCCGATTTCTGCATAACGTCCTAATTTTCCAAGTGGATGAAAACATATGAAAATCTGCGAGGCAAACGAGCAGACGTTAGGGGCCGCCAAGTCAGAGCCAATAAAATTCTCTTCTTTCCCCCTTGGCTCGCTCTTATTCCCTTCACCGCCCTTTTACTTCCTGCCAGCCAGCCGCTTTATCCGTTTCTGCCGCGCGAGATCTCGCGGGTGTACGTCTCCATATTTATACGTTCCCTTATCGCAGCGCGGGGGAAAAAAATCAGAGACGCGAGAAAAATTCTCGAGCTACCGGCTGAAAGTCTCGATCGTCGGAACGAGCTCGGTCGGAGAGAGATTATTAGGAGTCGGCGGACGTATAGATTTCGCGGCTTGTTTGCATTTCAATTGGCAGACAGTTGCTCGGAAGAGACATTAATCGGTTACCAAGAAGCTGGGAAAAATAATGAAATTATCGTGAATCAATATGCGGCACGGGGAGCCCACCTCGTCTTCGTGAAGCAAAGTGGCCGTTCAACGCTAGGTACAGTTGCCCCCAAGACTTCGATCGCCTAATAAATTTCGTAGGAATATCATTCGAGTCCTGAACAGCTGTTATTGACGCATCGTCTTGGTAAGTGTCGTTCAAAATTTACAAGCGACCAATACGCGCTATGGAGCAATACTCGTTAAAGTAAGTATTTCTGAATTCATCTGTTGCTGGCAACTTAAAAAAAACTGTACAGCATTGAATATTTAATTGCTGCTTTATGTTCTGTAACAAAATACGAAGCAATAGATTCATTAACAGAATGTTGTAACAAAGTTATGCCGAGCTGCTACAAAGAGGCCTGAATATATGTATAAGAATTTCCCGAGGCAATTGTTGAATCGAGGTACACGCGGAGAGAAAGTGACATATTGCGGGGAAAAAAAGATGACGCGCGAAGGGAGGGACGGCAACCTGCTTCCGTGTAAGGAAACACGTAAAATGACCCTATATTGTTCAGCGGTTGGTGCCTGGCCCCTTGGACAAACAGAAATATATGTCGGGAAAAGATGTCTTTCCACCCTAGAACTCGAGGCGTACCTTTTTTAAACGACGGAACAGTTGCGGCCACGAATCGATGGTAACTACGCCGACCGGACTACAGTACAGTCCGGCAAGAACGCAATAGCGTTTCGCGAGTTTATATTAGCGCACGGAGACCGGAGGGGTTGCCACCTCTGGCGAAAGGGTGTTCCATCGATACCGGTTTTTCGTGGATGTCCGATGACGTTCCGGATGATGATCGCCTCGTGGCCGGTCGGTGACATCAATCTCGGGAGAAATATTCGAGAGACCGTCGTCGGCACGAAGGGGTAGCTTTTCTCCGCGGGGTGTACCATGTTAGGATGCGCGGGGTGCTCCGGTCTTTTGCATACATTTTGAAACGTAGAACCTCCACCGCGCCGAATATGCTGGCCCGGCGAGAAAAAAAAGAGACAAAGAGAGGGAGAAAAGACGAAGGGAAACAAAAATATCTGTCTTGCTCTTTTACCCCAACGGAGAGGCGAGAGAGAGAGAGAGAAAGACAGAAGAGGGAAAAATGGATAGGTAAACGAGAAACACGGAAAATCAAGAGACGCGCGGAGAATGTCGAAATGTACTGTGTATTAAAATCCCTTTGCCCTTTGAGTTCTCGAAATGTAATTTTGCTGTGCCGACAGCTTCCTGCGCTAATCATTTTATTTAAAGTACGCTAAATTTTACTGGAGAGTTGTGCTCAATTACAATATTAGATATATTGAAAGTAACAGATACGCGGTTTATTATAACATAATAATTATAAGATATTTATTATAAGATTATCGTACGATTAAATAACATTGTAATATAGCAACCTTTGCGAGCTGTCAAAAGAATGCAAAAATACATACGAAGTAAATAAAGAATATGTTTATCAATGTCCTATGTTGCGCATACAGATTCTCTTGTTCTTTTATAAACTCTATATAAAATATATCTTTTGTATTGAAACTAATATAAATCGTCCAACAGTATATGTAGACATTTTTAACTGCACTTCTCACAGTCTAGCAGCATAACAAAATAGATGTACAATTTGTTCGCGATACGATATGTGACGGTTTAAAATGCGGCGGAGATTCGAAATTGTGCAGTCGGGAAAAGAGGTAACAAAGGAGCCCGACGATGTGCCAAGGATTCGTACTTCGACTGGCGCGGTGGGTTATTTCAGCGCTATCGGAAAAATGTTATTTACGCAGGACAGCACCAAGCTACAGAAGCTCTGTCCTTATTTACATGTGGTAAGTCTCCTACGGGACCAAATCCCGGGCCGCGCTTGGAACCCTGATAATTCTTCCTTTGATCCCGTTCCCGTGGGCTCAACCACTCGCCCCTCCCGGCCCTCCTTCCCCCTGACCCTGTCTGCGCCAGAGAACGAGTGAGGACCGCCGGGAGGAGAAAAAAAAAATAACCGGCGGAATACCTGTCGTGCTAAAAAAAAATCGTGGCTCCCCTGCCGGGTGAATTGTGATTCCCGTTTCGGCGCGAAAAGAAGCCGTCATAAAAAATGTCTTGATCGCGGGAGAATGTATTTCGCAATATTCGCTCTTCAGATAGGGTTTATCGATCACCAAATACTTATACAGGGTGTTTGTCAATTGACGATAAAAATAAGCGCCCCGACACCTCGCGGTTATAATTTTTCTTGCGAACGGTAAAATTACGATCCGTCCGCACGGCCGCGGCCGAGACCTAATCGAAATCAATGAAAGCACGGGGACGATCACGGGCGGGGGGAGAAGTGTTGCAAATATTTGAAAGAGACGTCTCGGCTATTAACTATGCAATGATTTCCCAACCTACGCGGGCGTGGAGACGCGACTGCGGAGCGTAATAGCAAAGTTGGAGATCGATCCGAATTAACTCGCGATTTCATTTCCATCGGCCGTCAATGGCCGATCCGAAATTTCCGGGCGAAGGTGTCGGTCTCGCCGCGCCCGTTGACGTGGCCGCGGGACGGTTGCGGTCGCGAACTTTAAGGTGTCTTTAAGTTACCGGTCGTGATCGGCGCACGACGTAGTCTCAAGTCACATCTGCTTTAGTAACGGCGAAATCTAACGAAAAGCACGGTGGAACGACCGATATCACCTCGAGCAAACTAGCGGTAGGACGACCGGGCGCGCTGCTGGACGGATACGGGGTGTCCCATTATTACGCTGATAACATTGGTAAACACGCCGACGTACGTTTGCATCGACGACGGTATCCCGGCGTGACGGTTTCTATCCCGTGACGCGTCTAGCGGGTGACGCGGGAGGAAATGCCGAACTCTTCGTAAACGGACGGTATCGCGATCTTCGCTCCCCGCCGACGAGAAGGTGGAAGCCTCCTCCGTCGCCCGATAAAATGCATCGAGAGTCGGGTAAAGATATTACTCCGGACGTTTATGCCGCGCGCGTATGCGCCCACCACTTCGGAATGGATACTTTTAATATACTTCTTCGTGCTGACGTTCGATATCGCGACAGATATTTCTTGCTGCTTAAACATTGGCTGAGCGAGCCGTGCGTTCGTTCGTCGATTTGGATGCCAAATGTTGTTAAAAGATTACAAAGGGAGAATATAGATTTCTGTACGTCGGATAAAAAGTTTACTTGCAATTCTTACAAGTTGACAAATTAAAATCGAAACAAGCCAGCCGCCATTTTCCCGTTGAATGCTCCGCGAGAATCAATTGCCACGAGGTTTCAATTTTCCACGCTATTCCGGCAAGCGCGAGAATAAACGGTACAGTATCCGAGACAGTAAATTCATTCTAATCCCTCATCAGAAATTCCTTTGCCGGATGAGACTGGGCGGTGAATTCCGAGGGCAGGAAATATCTCCGCGGAATCTCCGATATCGAGGGCACACCCGGTACGTAATCTCTCTCTCCTCTCCGGTTAGTTAGCGGATCTCGAGAAGATCCGGGGCCGAGAGCGAGAGAGTATCCTCGCCGGATAGAGTATCCCTCGGGAGGTTTTCGTCCAATCGGCTGGCTGGTCAGCCAGGGCGAATAGTGGGGGCCGGAGGCCGACCATTGGTCAGTCGAGGGGCGGCCTGGTATTGAGCGAGTCGCTCCGGGGGTTGAAAAAACCGCCCCGAACTGACCTCAAACGTCCTACCCTCGTCTCGTCGGGAAACCCAGCCTAATGTCGTCCCCTACCCCCCTTTACTCCGTTCGGTTTTGCAGCCCCCCCCCCCTCTACCCTTCTGCTGCCCTCTGCTCGCCCCATCGGCTACGTTTACCACTCAAGTACGTTTTCCCCTTATTACCGCGACCCCTTATTTTACTCACACGCCGGCACGACTTTTCCTTCGGCTGCCTGCCGCGACGAGGGCGACGAGTCGTGTAACGTATGGAAATGTAAGCGTTAAGTAATAGCCGAATAATAAAGTGCTGATTATTAATTGCTAAGTAATGGTTCAGTTATAAGGCGAATTTTACGTAGTGCCTAATCACACGCTGCATACTTCTTTCCCATTCATTTCAATCCGTCTTATTGTCTTTTCTTTATATATAATGCAGGCATGTACGAATAATTTATCTATTTATCTATTAATAATTTATCTGTGCTAACGTCAATGAGAAATTTTTATGGATCACAGATGTATGCATGAAGGAGATGTTCTTGATAATTGTAATAATTATAGAAATGTTTCGTGTCAAATGATATAACCATTATCGATGAACAAATCACTTCCATTAAGACTATTAAGACATGTGGCACCAATTTATATTGCGTAAAAATTTTATCAGCCTATTTTATGCATCATGTTATTCAGATATAACTACGATAAATTTAACATTTTTTGTAGCTGCACAAAATAATAGAAAAGTTTATGCATCTTATTGTCCGAACTCAATAATTCTGGGAATATTTTTACTATTAAAATACAAGCTGGAAAACTGTGTCTTATTTTATACAAAATTGACGTAATTCTGTTGTAAAGATAGAGACCCACCTACCAGAATTTAACGACCACTTATTGTTAGTAGTCAGTTATTCTACGTAGTATCTAATCACACGCTGCATACTTTTTTCCCGTTCATTTTAATCCTTTGTATTGTCTTTTCTTTATACATATGTACGAATAATTTATCCCTGTGCTAATGTTAATTATAAATTTTTATACATCATAGATGTATGCATGAAAGAGATATTCTTGATAATTGTAATAATTATAGAAATATCTCATGTCAAATAATAACCATTATCGATAAACAAATCACTTCCATTAAGACCATTAGGACACGTGGCACCAATTTAAATCACCACACAGTTGTGTATAAAATTCTCGAATGCGCCGCCGCATAATTCGCCAGATGCGTTTTGTTTCGCAATGGATCGCAGAAAGGGATACCTCATCGGACTTGGCGAGGACTTTGTCTCACGAACGGCGACGTAACGAGCTGCGGTTCCCGATGATGGAATTTTTTAAGAGCGCGTGCACACGGAGGCGCTCGCTCGCTCCCTCGGAAAATACGACGGCAGTCTAAACTCGTGCCGCGCCAGCTCTAAAGTATATTCAGTCAGTCTAAGTCCAAAGGCTATTTGCATAGGCGATATTATACCTTCGACCCACCCTCACTTCGTACACTCTCTTTCTCCCTCGCCGCCACCCTAGCCGCCACCACTCTCTCCTTCGTCTATCCGCAGAGCGTCCCGACGGCTCTTTCTCTCGGCCACCCCTCGGCCACCTCTCGCACACCCTGCACACCCTCGACTCACCTCGGAACGTCTCGAGATCTCTGGAATTGGATTAGTAGTGGTTCACCCGAGTAAGACTTGGACTATACTCAATTTGAACTAAGATCGCGCCGCCCGGGAATGGGCGAATTGCTAAATCAGTTTTACGTGATCACCTATTCAGAAAGTTGCCCGCGATCGAACGAGGGATATCCCGGCGCCTTCGAAGGTGGACCGGCTAGTAGCGGATTTAACGATGGTAGAAAGGAACGAAGGGTCCGCGTTTAGCTCGCCGTAGATTAATAGATTCCGATTAAATAACGATCTGGTCGATAATTTCTCGGAATAACATTCGGTCGATGGTGAAAACTGTTCTATCATTGTGAACGCACTTCAATATCGTCTAAGTGACATAAATGATGAAATTAAGATAATAAGTCCTGATGCGAAAAATACTAATGCTCAAAACTTTCGTATCGTAAAGATAAATCAGGTATGATTATATTAAAATAGATGAAATAAATGATGTCAAATGACGCGTAGTTAATATTAACAATGCGTAATCAATGTTTGCAGTTTTAAGGTTTGCCGCCGTGGCTTCTCGTGGTCGGCAAAAGTAACCCATTTTTTTTTCAGCCCGGTATTTCCTCGATTCATAGTAAACGCTTTTACTCTCGGTCGCGCGCGGCGCTTCATCTCCTTCTCTTTAAGGAGTCTCGAACAAAGATTTTACAAGCATTAGTGATTCGATTAAGAAGCCGTCTCAGACGCTCGGCTTTAAAGTCTCGCCGCGTGAAACTTTCTTAGAGAAATCGTTACTTAAGTTTCCCGCGTTATGCACTTTCGCCTCTTTTCGAATAGTTCGCAAAGAAATTACTCCCATCTTAAAACTCGTGTGCCATTAATAATTACCATAAACACCGCGCGCGCGCGTCTAACTCCCCAAAGTGTAAAAAGAAAAACGTTATTTGTTATTATATTAGCAACGATTATTAACTGTTGGTTGCAACAAACGTTACATGAAACGTGTATGTTATTTATTTCTCCCATCATTCCTCTTTCTTCTCCAATTCCCCTTGTTGCTTCCATTAACGTGATTCGCAGTGAAATATCATAATCAATCGCGACGATAATGATGCCAGAACAAATCGTCAAAGCGCAACAACACGGAATTCGCCGAACGTAACACCGCCGTAAATCTGCCTGGGACGCGCGTCTCCTCTGGGGGGGAATTACACGTGGTAAGTGGAGGAAAATGCGATGAAAAAAAAATCGAGGGTGAAGGAACGACGATCGTTTCCGTCGCGAGATCCAGCGTAAAATGGCCGGTCGTAGGTCGAGGAAAGCGTAAAGAATTCCGGGGCCCCGGTCTAACGCAGTTAATTTGGCGAATGGGGCTGTCCCTCCACCCTGAACATGGCCACTGCCTTCGCATGTACGAGCTCGTCCTACGTGTAACACGCGCGTACATTTATACGCATACACAGAGACACTGGCGCGCATACGCGCGCGCGATCGGATATACTGGGTGATCCTGGCGGAGTCTAATAAAAAGCATCCCCGTGTGCGCCATGGGATGGTGGGGTCAGAAGTCCATTCGGAAAATGGAGGGACCCGCTCGTCCAACTAAATCTACCCGATAACGGACACCAATTGTCCGCGCCAGGGACCCTTCGAAAATTCATCCCGCCCGCGCCGCGCCGACTTAAGACACGAAATTCGGGACGTCGATCCGGGACGTCGCGATCGAGGACGTGCCGCGCGAAGGCGCTCGCTGAGTCGGCGGGTGAATTTTACAGCATTTTTTTTCGTCCCAGCTTCGACGACCAAACCTCTTCGGTCTGTTAGCAAGACGTATGGTAGACGGCTAGTCCTGGCCAGGGTTCGGCTCGACTTCCGACTTTCCCTGCAGAAAACATTGAGTCTGAGGGGCGGCTCTGCCTCATCCTACCCTCCCCCCCCCCACCCCCTCCCGCTTCTATCCCGGTCCCATCGCAAAGACGCTATAAATTCTGGCCATCTCGGCCCCCTCCTACCCTAGCGAGCACCCCCTTGTCGACGTCGCAGAATAGTGGCCGAAAGTAAGAAGTGTGGGTCTGCCGATAGCCTCATTTACAATTCGCGTCCTTCGATAAGGAACGAGTCTTGTCAGCGCGCGCGCGCGCGCGCATCGAATCGTCGCAGATCAAATTAATCGTTCCGAATTAATCATTCATTCGGTCAATTCGTTTTGACCTAGATGGAAACGGAGTACCCGTTACATTATAGATGATTGTTATATAGGTTATTTGAGTATATTAATAACTGAATTTGTAATCTCAAGATACAAAAATACCTTGCTTTGTACGTTACAAGAATTTACAGAATGTCTCAAGTCTTCCATATTTTCTTCTTATCTATTATTTTAGCCGCAGTTTATATCTGACTTTTATATGGTAAAAATGCTCGAGCATCTGATTTTTTGACAAAAGAAACATAACGTTTTATTTAACTCTGAGTTTGACTGAATTTAATAATTTAATGAAACTCACAGTTTATTAAAATTTTATTTTCAAAATGATTTCGCAATATACCTAAGATAAAAATAATAAGATATTACAATGAATTGTAACAGATACGATAATCGTTATGAATGTATAAAACAAAGGTGAGAGCAATATGATATAATTCAATATGTATGCTAATGTCATTTCGATTATGTTAAAGATAGAAACGGCAGAATGTAAGAATAGGCGTCAAACTTGGTAAATCAATTATGTATTTTTTGCAAATCAATCAGTCACATATTTAGACATACTGTGCAACGCAAAATGATTTTACACGTCACGAAGTGGTTATTTTTGTATCTCGCTGTGACTCTACTCGACGACGAGCTTCACCCATGAATATTTTGGTTTCGATTCTCTGATTCACTCCCCAACCTGCGAGGCCACCCAGCAATAATTAACGAACCTTACACGATTATCTGGTCAAAGACCACATGTTATATCAAAAATTCGAGGGTTAGACACGAAAAAGGGACACTGTCTCATCTAACGTTAAATGAGTTATCGGTTATATTCGAGCAATTAAAACTTCCATATAAAATCAAATTTATAAAAATTTTAAGTCTATAAAGTATTTAAATCTCCCTAATATTTTTTCATAGAGGATAATATTGTTATTATATTTATGTCAAGCCAAAAGCCGGATTATTTTCTTTACTTTCACATTTTCTGTTTCGACAATTTAATATAATTTAACAAGTATACTGACTTTATAATATGTTTCATTATTTACTACAGTTTAATAATAGAAACATATTAGGTGCAATCAATATTTACAACAAAAATTATATTAATTTGCGTAGTTTATTAACTTACGAAGCAAATATGTCTGACTTGTTCCGAGGACTGGCAGAGCGTGAAAAATCAGGCAAGGAAGCGTCAGCCCGATAGAAAATCGTGAACAAACCCATCGTGTCGATTCTTCCGGACAGGAAATCTCTGCCCGCCGCAAAACGCCGACCAATCGAATCTCACAGGGAATTTAACACCCTCCCGTGGACGGAAAAAAGGCAAAATTTCCAATTTAAGCGAATCTCCGGTCGCTTGTCCTTTGAACAAATATTATTGCGAATTCCATCCGATCGGTTAGACGTCCAAAACAATTCGTCTCGCGTCTCCTTACAGCTATCCGTTTAAAATTACTGACATTTATACACATACATCGTAGATATTTTTGATAAATAAATAACGCAAGACGACATTGGTTCTCAATGAATGATGAAAGAGATTTTCACTTGCGCACTTGGTGAACTCGTGCCATGCACTCGAGGCATCGCGAGTCGCGCTTTATTATTTGCAAGAGAAGCGGTTAAATCTTACATCCACGCGATTTCTACGGGGCGCCGATCAATATCATTTCTGGCAGAAAATCGTGGAAGAATGGCTGGCAATTTCGCGAATCCAACGCGATCGCGCGCCGTTGACGAATCGACACCTCGCTCCTGCCCGCTCTCGTTAGCGGCGAACGACGCGAGACGAACTCCGGCTCTGACATTTCGTCGCGTCCTATCGACACGCGAGAATCGACAGGAGCGGAATAAGAGGAAGTGGGAGCGCGGGATGAAGAAGATCCATCGGTGCAGGCTTGGCATCTGCGTGAACGACCTTATCGGAAAGACATAAACGCCTGAAATCCCGGCCGTAAATTAGGATCGGCAGAAATCGCCGGACTCTTCCTTCGCCGTTTCCCCCGTCTAAGTCCGCAATGTGACGACTGTGTCTGCGCGACAATGCGCCGTTATCGAAAAATCAGACACCGACCGAGATGACTCGAGGAGAGCCGATCAACCATTAAAGGAGATAACAATTTTACGATAGACGTAATAGCGAATAGCGAAAAGCAACGTTGCTTGTGGCCGCGTCAACGGATTTCAAAGTACGCAGAATCGTCTCCGGAAGAAAGGAGTAAACATTACTTTTCAACAATCATATAAAATAAAAAAAGATGTCGCAGTAGTGACGGTGATTGAACTGCACAATTGTATCTAAACTGAGTATATAGTAATAAATAAATATACTTTCCAATCATTTATTAACCACCGCAATTAGATTAGAAGGACTATTTTGCAAGAGTAGCGAGTGCAGTAAATTTTCCTTCGCGAATCAGAAAAATGTATTCCACTGTCTTTGCAGAAGCACTTCGTGTCCATTGCAGGAGTTAAAAATTTTTATAGTCTCATCGAAGAAAGGGACGAAGAGACAATCTTCCCGTTTTAATGCTGATCCTGACAGCGGCAAAGACTGTAAGATTAATGGCCCGGTTTCAACCACTTTTTCTTATTAACGATTACAACGCCAAGTGCGAAAGTGTATCTCCTAGAATCCCAGATGTACTCCAGGTCCTTTGAAAGGGATATATTATCGTCATTATGTCATAACGTAGTAAATGATGAATAACTTCAGAGTTTACTGGCCAGTTTTCGAAAATAATAGAGAATTTTGCTTTTATCCTAATATTTACATTTATAAGACCATCTTGTTGCATTCGGCGAACGGACGGATGCCCCTCGGTTTGAAAAACATCTTGTAGAGCATGTTCTGTATAGCGCACTTATATGCATATTGCAGAGACTACTACAGGAGTTAAGAATTTTTTACGATCGCACGAGGGAGGACGTACGAGAGGGAGGAGGGGGTGGGAGGGGGGGGGGAGGCGGATCGACAACGATCCTTCTTATGATGGTCGCGGCGACGAGGAAAAGAGCCGGGTTTGATGGCGAGGTGAAGGGGCGAAGGGAAACGATGGTGGAGAGTCTATGCCGTAACAAGGGTGGCACGATTTCAAGAATGCGGAGCACGTTCTCAACCAATGCCGGCAGCCAGGCAGTAAAACAAATACGCCCTCCCTATGTACGGGGTGTCCCGGTAATACCACGCGCGCGTCTATGACCCCCTCGCCCACCCCCCTCCCCCCCCCCGTCCCGGAGGAAGAGTGCTGCGGAGTAAAGTCGACCTCGTTACCGATACGAATGGAGGTAATGTGCTGTGTAGGTAGCGAGACCCTTTCATGGCCCCCCCGCGGGAAACAGGTTCTCGTAGCCGAAGCTGAAATTAACTCGACAGAGGAAGTTTCCTGCACTATTCTTTCTACCGCTCATATTTACCAGCCACTCTACCAGCATCCCTCATTAAGCCGGTCGTCATGTCAAACTTACGCATTCTACAAATTCGCTCTCCCCCCCAACGTATATAATCTTGAACGATAAGACGTCCCGCTAATGCGAATTAATTAGAGGTTCAATTCATTTATTTATAATACGAATTAGCAGGGCAAATTTAACATTCGTAGCTGAGTAAAAATGCACAATGTTATTAAAAGTGAAACTTTAAAACGGTAGCAAGTAATAAAGGGTGAACTTTGAAATTAAAACGGAGGGACTTTAAGGAGACTTGCGAACGGATATCCTTTGTAATTTTTCGTCTTTTAATATCCATAAAATAAAAATATCGATAAGAGGTCGCTGCTGCGGGTCGATAGCGCCAAGTCCGATTACAGCCGAAGGTACAGCGTACAATTATTTCGTCTCCCACGTCAGATATGCATTCCCTAACGCACGGTCGCCAGTGAAGCGAACTGCCAACGGAGAAGAGCATGAAACGGCCGATAAAGGCGTACAATGGCTGGTACGAGCGCGGAAACGCAAATGTCCTCTTTCAGAAGCGTCCTCTTTAGAGGACAGGGAGTGATGGACAGGTGAAAGAAGTGGCCAATGTGGGCTGGTTTCGACGTCTCATGTGACACACACGTCATCGGCCTTTGTTTTCGCGTCCTTTTGATTGAGTACCGCGTGTTCTTTGTCCCTAGGCTCGGCGTACAATCCCTTTTATCGTATTCTTTATTTGACGCTCGACGGCAGTGCTCTCTTCGAAAAATATAATACAAGATTCTGCGATGGCGGATGCTCTTAATAAGCAGATCAAAATTGGCGGTTCCGTTAGTAATTTTCGCTTCCTAATTACGCGTTTGTCGAAGTCGGCTAATTAATTGTTTAGTAAAATTTAAGGCGACGTTTTAAGTGGCGTTATTTTCCAGACATGTAGTATTACTCCATTGTCGTAAACGCGTGTCTTGATTTCAATATAATTCACATGTTAAAATAGTGAGTTTAAATAATCGAAGTCGTAACACGATGCAACGCTTTGTAAAAAAAACAATTTTAATTATATCTTTCAACTTTTGTTTACGTCATTTTCCAAGACAACAATATATTTAATGCACATTTATATTTTACGCCTCATACCTTCACGTCTCGTTCAAATTAACGGACGCAAGTTCGCGCGCGGTCAAATCGATCACTTTTTCAAACAAGTCTATTACTTCATCATTAATGTAACGAAGAAATTTTTTCCCGTAACACGCTCGCAGATCTAAATATTCCACCTGCTCTACATTTCCGATGCGCGGTTGAAGATCGTGATCCCGTTTATTCAGCGGAACCTGTTCCCACTCTCGTATTTGGAGCTCGTTGCTTTTCTTGAGAGTCTGATCTCTGATCTCGGCCAGATCGCACGTGAACAACACCGGAGCTGCTGAGCCGGGGGGCCTGAACTGTGGACCAGTTTTCACTTGATGCAGATCACGAGCTGTTTTCCCCGACGGACTGTGCGCGCCTCGTGGCCGCCCGTTCGACGAAACCTGTTCGCTCGCGTAACGAGAGGTCCTGTTTCGGGTTATTCTTGACTCATCATCGCGGGCTCGTGCCCGCACGGAAAACTGGTCCAGCCAGCGAGGGATGCTGCCCCCCGGAACAATGACCACTGTCCACTCGAACGTACACAAACACCGTTCCACAAAACGCACCCAGTTAGCCTTTGACTCTTATTTTCTGATTTTTTGCGGTCAGTCGCGGAGGATAATAGAACTGGTCCATCCGGAGGGAGATGCTGCCGCTCTTCCCTCTTTCTGTCACTGTTCACAATGGAGCCAATAAACGCGCAACCGCAAAGTATGCATTCAGTTGATCTTTGACTTTCGCGCGGTGAGCTTTGAGTACGATCCCCTTTACGTTGTAGTATTTTAAAAGTGCAAACTGGCATTTTTTTAAAACAAATGTAATTAACTTCTAACAAGAACAAATATTAATTCCTATTCTGACCAAGATTCGTTAGATATAATTGTTGCTTCATAGGTAATAAAAGAGATCTTGATTGTGTTGTGCAACGTCCTAAAGAACTTTATATCTAATTAAATTCAATCTCAATAATTAAATTGAATTAATTTCCAGTAAGAATATATCTGTAATCAAATGCGCTTGAATATTCATCTCGTTAACGACATTTTGACGATTATATTACGTCATTGCACCAGTAGCAGAGACGTTTTTTTTATTAAAAGATACAAACAAAACTGACTGTGTATCCTATAAATTATAATAAATATATGTATAAGAATCCTATTCCTATTTCTATTATTTTTAGCTTAGATTATATCTTGTTTTCATTTTTCCTCGAAGGTTTATAGCATTATTAAATTGTGTATATATGAATGTATATAATATACAAATGTACGTGAATATATCGCAATATATCGGGTCCGTGGGTTTGCCAAATAACTACGCGGATCCATCCCTGCGGAAAAGGGGCAGAATCGATTTTACGTGAGTCCCGGCTGCCCTCTAACAAAGAAGGGGTGCAAGCAGTGAGATGGATAACGCAGGGAACTATCATTGCGGTACTAGGCAAACTTAAGAAAATATTTTATTCGCTGAAATTTTTCAATCACTTCGAACGTTTCAATTATTTCCCCTCTATTACCCCATTAAAAATCATAAAAATACAGCGTGTGCTCGGCTGAAGTAATAAACGCGCTGCGGAAGAGGGGGACGACTTATCCACCGGGTGGAGGATCGCAGTATTCGCTGTAGATGACAACATTGCAGACAGAAACTCTCGGATCAGCCGATGATATATAGTTTAACAACGAAAAGTGAATTAAAAAAATTACAATCCTTCGGACGCACGTTGCGATAAAGTTATTACTCGCCAGGGTGGAGCGTGAGAAATTGAAATGCGAAACATAAAAAGTATCCTAATTGGAAAGCCGATAATATTTGTTGCTGTCTCGTTCCTAAGCAACCCTCTGCGTAGCTCGCGCATGAGAATACGTACTGTTGCGAACAAGTGACATGCACTTCTAAAACCATTAAGCACCGTCGGACTACCTGTCTCGCGTCTTGAAATGTACGGATCTCACCGGATGTGCAACGTTCCACGGACCGTCAACCACGAGCAAGTCAAGTTACAAAAGATCAAAGAACTGACATGCATACTAAAGGTCTATCTATAGAAATGACAAATGACTAAAGAAATTAGATTTTTCTTTGTCATTTGTAAAACTAGTTATTTTGTCCACGATCTTAAAAAGGGATTTTGCTTGGTTTGTTTACATAGGACACGGACAAGAATCTAACCACATGTGAGGAAATATTGGCGACTTACATAGAAAAACGATTGAAGGTATGCGCACAATACAACTTGGCCTTCTTTTTAAGTCTTTATTTAGTTTTAACGTTTCTACTGTTTGCGAGTGATCGAGCGTTGTCTTATAATTAACACGCGATTACAAGTAACTGGCACCGCCAGTGCGAAATCTCCACAATACCCACTAACAATTGAGGAGTTTAATGGAAAGACACTTAGATCAGCTTAAGGTTTCGTTTAAAAATTTTACACTCAAAGCTCCGAAATTGAAAACTTACGTATTTATTGACCAAACTGTAAGATTCCAAGTGCACCTTTTATAAAAATTCATCTGTCGAATACAATTGCGAAGCTTACCTTTTATAGAATACGAAGAGACAGCTTGAGTCGACTTAATTCGTTCTTCAACCAAACTCCTTAATTATTATAGAATCTAAATTTTAAGTAAACGCGTCTCTCTCTCTTTCTCTCTCGTCACGCGTCGCTTCCTCCGACGTGTTGACAAATTACGGGTCACGCGAACTGTGACACTCGCAAATTATGGAATGTTAAAAAAAGTGCCAAGAAATCGGAATGCGTACTTTCCTAGCGACAGTCGCCTCAATCTCGAAATTTACCACCCTTTGTACCAACCACCGTGCCAACCACCGTACGACAACGGCCAGCCCGGATACCAACCGTAGCCGTACAATCCGTAGCTACTCAATCCGCCCAATCGATACCTGAGAAATTGAACGCATAAATCAGCTGTCAGCGCCAAATGGCTGCCTCGAGATTTTTACATTCGCGCCGTTGACAAGATATTTATCTGTACTATTTACCACGGCAGCGCGGGAGTGTAAGTGCTCGCGTAGGGCACGGAGAGCAAGCTGTAGCTTCTCTTCCCCAGTCTCTTTTCTCCCGTGACCTCCTGGGCGCTCGGTTGAGCTTGTAGAACAGTGGTCACCTGCGATGGCACGCCACTGCCGTCGGCTGTGCCTCCGGCGACGAGGCTCTCGTCTCCGGAGACGAGAATGATCAACGACAACAAAAGCTAAAACAATCGTGTGACAGTGCGACTGTGAATCACCATAATTAGCGAACGACTTGCGACCGCGTGAGACATTCCAAGCTGGACGGTCGTTTTGTTGTTTAAAATCTATCGCGATCAGTGATACAGTAACTACAATAGTGTGACGTAAAGAATCCAATCAAAGATAGCATTTGTTTTCGACCGAATCGAAATTTTATTAAAATTTGTTACGAGCAAAGCAGATTTGCGAAATTAATTATTAGAAGCGTCCCCTGTTATGAGACAAGCTCTTAATATGAGATAGCAGGGTTTCTGCTAAATCAGTAGACATCGTCTGTTGGCTCCACCGTGAATTTATTGCCCTTGCAGTGAAATGTGTTTAGTGGAAAATTCGTTGTTGGTTCGTGTCAACGTTGCGAGAAAAGATTTGCGATTGAATTTGGATGTTGAAAGCCTACTATCTCGTGTTAGAAGCCTGTCTCATAATAGGGGACTTTCCTCCACTATCTTTTTATAACACAAAGTACAATATATTGCGCTCTTCGTAAATTTGTATACGTATATGTGTATCTAAGTACACGTATTCTCCGAAATGTGTAAATTTTAGTCATGTCTCATTGAAAATAATTTTACGAGCATAAAAGAACGATAAGCTCGATGATATCGAAGGTGTTATCTCGCGCCATAGTAAATGTAGACTGAGCGTCAGATTGAATAAGCTGAAGCTTGTGGAGAGTGAGAGAGAAATCGTAAAAGAATCGTGCCTGCGCCTCCTTTGTCACGATGGTGCGACAGAGAGAGAAAGTCTTCTTAAGTCTTCTCTGTCTCTCTCTTCACAAGCTTCAGCTTATTCAACGGGACGCTCAGTCTATATTTACTATGTCTACGTCTCGCGCAATCGAATTACCGGGGGAAAAATGACTTTCGACTGCATTGTACACGAATTAAATGTGCTTACCAGCAGCTTCATGTTAAGAGTGGTGCGCACAAACTGATAGCGTTCAAGGGGTTGACACTTCTTTTATACCAGGTTTCTTATACAAGTCGTTTGCTAAATTTATGGTGAATACTAGATCCACCGGTATGCGCGCAGGTACAACTAGCATCCCGACCAGTAGCTCGGCAAGACCACTCCCATCTAAAGAATCGTTAGACATAACGACCGCACGATTGATCTCTTCGGACTGTGAATGCACGATGTATACAGGACAAATGGGAAACTCATTTTGTCGCTTGTTTTTCACGATGTACGAATATCGCAGCGAGTATCCGAATATAGTGCAGTGCGTAAAATGACGTGATAAAAATTGCACGAATGATGTTACGCCAAATACGACGTTGAAAGGAAGAGAATGGCCTCTTAATTATTGTGTAAGAAATAAAAATGTTATACTTTCACGCGACAACAAAGAACCAGGCAAAAATATTGACGAGCTATCACCGTTACACTGTGACTGTTCACTTTCGCGAGACGATCTCTGTGAAAGAATACATTGTAGAGATTTACGATAGCGTAAGATTTCAACAAGAATTCAAGGGAATTTTGCCTCTAAGTTATTTTATAGCGTCGTTGTTTTAACTAGGAGATAAATTTTCTCCTTAAGTAACTGACAATGCAAATTTGTGAAAAACTAAAATGTTCATTATACTATTACTCGTTCATTACAGAGTTTCACATTTTTTAATTAGCTTCTTATGCGAATTTAGAATGAAAAATGAGTCATTATTAATGATCAATGCAACCGATATCATAATGAATTGAATAAAAGCGTGCCGCCATGTAGTAAGATTGCAATACAATGCCGTGAAATCTTTGCATTATATGCAATATTCGGCCGCGTGATTGTTCGTGACCGTACTAATCGATTTCATTCAGCAACAGCTGCGCTCTCGACACATTAATTCGCAACGTAGCTACGTTTATGAAAATGATTGTGCGTTCTCAATTTCTTATTTCACGGTTGAATCTTTAGGAGCTAAATGTCGTCAAACCAAGTGAAAATAGCCGCGTCGCTTACATCGCCGTTCAATTAAAGCAGCACTTGCCGTTCACGTTGCGTCGTTCACGTAGTATTCCGAGTCCATCCAACGTCACGTAATGTCGAACGCGTTAAGAACGTTATGCAATCGCGAAGCCCTTCCTTAAACGCCCGGCGCGAGTTTTTATCCCATCCCTCCCTCGCGGATCGTCGTCCTAAGCGGTTTTGTCGTCGCCACACTAGGAAACGGCGACTTTCTCTGGCCAGAAACCAGGTTGTATGCTCCCGCCTGCTTACGAAAGCCCGAGGTAGGAAATGTCCGAGCAAACGCGACGCGTCGACGTCGAGTGGACGCGACAAACGATGCCTCGAATTGATATTTACTGTCATCAGCTGTCTTTCGCAATACCGCCGTAAATCCCCGTCTTCCTATTGCCGCAGTCGATTGTCGTCGCGTACAACGTAATCATTTTTTCTAGAAATGCTCGCGTATGGAAACACGTATATTTTATATAATATTCCGCCATGGATGCTTACATCTAAATTAATTCTTTATTTCTTTAAGCAAATTTCAAAAATTTTCGTTCGGGTAAAAACTTCGTGTTCGTCGATACAAATGTCTAATATTATGAAACAGTTGAGACTAGTACACAGTGAACTTTATACTATGCTGAAGTATCTACTCAAATAAGAAAAGATGGACAGAGAGGGACGGACAAGTGGGCAAACCGCTGACCAAAATCGTGTACACCAATGCCTATCAATGCCCAGTGGGCGTTACTTTATCTTATGTTATTTTTTTATATCTTTATAATGCCCCAGTAAAGCCTAATGCTCAAAAAGTGCCTAGTAATGCCGCAAATATACCACAATGCCCTCAGCGGTTTACCCCTCGGTGGGTTCCATCTGCATTTCTTTCTAGTTCTGATCGGTCAACGATTTTCTATCTCATTATTTCACTAAGGTGAGATGAAAACTCGTTGACCAATCACAACTACTAGAAAGATGGTGCACCTATCTGACTCACTCTATCCATCTTCTTAACACGGCAGTAGGTGTTCCAGTATAGAGTTCGCTGCTGGTACAAGAATTTTCTCAAATTTGACGCCTCTTTTCGAAAATAGATTATGCTTTTATTAGTTCATATATTTAAAATGCGGCTCACTTCTTTCGAAATGTAGCACTTTTTTAGGAAGCGCTTTTAAAATGTAGAATATGCGAGAAAATTTTTACTTCGTCAAAGTCAATATCGCTTCTCCATCGCTTAATTCGAGTTACGGTGGTGTAGCTCTTAATAACACTCGCTTTTTATTTTAGATTCTAAAATGATAAAGGTTGTCGACCTGGATGTAAGAAAGTTCGTTACGAGAACAATTATTTTTCTTCACATTGGCGACTCCCGACGGAACAAACGGGGATATTTTTGCATTTATTAGACAAGCTATCGTAAGTCAAGAATCTGAGATGCCGGTAGCAAATACAAATTAATTTTACGCTTGTACACGCACCGGTGAATCTCCTTTCACTTAGGAAGGTAATAAAAAAAAATGCAAGCATGCACGACAAGTCTGTCATAATTTTTAATAGCTCAGTTAGTTGAAGCCTCTTTCGTGGTGGGTTTCCAAACCCACCAGAGTATTTTTATATAAAAAGTACTCTCCATTTTTTAAGTATTTCTCTGTAGCGTTAAAAATACCAGAATAGTGCACAATTAGCGCACCATTGTTAGAACGAACATACAGAATAATAATTCGATTATTTGATAATCTCCCCATTTTTCTATTTCCAACAAAGCCCAATTACCGCCAACGACAAAAAGCTACGAGTCCAGCGTAGCTCTACGGTTCTTCTGAAAATTGTGGAATATTGCGACAGGCGTATCACACCTTTGAGCGTGCAATTAAACCACGGGGGAATTTATCCAGAGTCGCATGAGCGCGCCTAATTGTTCTTGCGCCCGCTTCTTTAGCGGCGACACACCAATTCGCGCGCTCGTTCCCGCATTGCGTCGTACCGCTTCAGTTGTCGCAAATCAACGAGTGGGCCCGTGCAATTCAAGAGAAACTCGACATTTCTTTCCGATATTATGCAAAAATTTATCCCCGCCCGTCAAATCATTGTTTAACGACAGCCACGTCGCCGCAATCGGCCGGCAGTCCTCGCGGGGTTCTGGGACACGAAGGTTTAGCGCGTTCCGGCTACGATATCGCGATAATATTTTCTACCAGCTCTAAGTCACCTGCCTATGTAGCCTATTGCTCATTTCCTAATGAAAATACTACGATAGTGATTCGTGTGACGTTAGACACTAAAACAGAATGTGCAATTTTGTCGGATAAAAGTCTTGTTGTAACGGAAGCGCGTTCAACAAAGTTAAAACTGAACACGTAGCTCGATCCACCGTGCGACATGCGATCGTCTCCGAGCGTCCACTAGAGGTGTCTTCCACGATGGGATTGCGTGCTAAAATATTCGTCCTATATTTACTGTGCGTCGCGCGCGCGTCCGAGGTGCAGTCGGAGGAAAGCGCAGAGTTCGGGGCCCTGGCGCACGTCGACGATCTACTGAGAATCCCTATACCCCGGGAGGCCGATGGGGTCGACGGACAGGCCACAGAGACCCCTCGCGACAAGAGAGCTCTCGGCCTCCTGCTGTCGGGCCTGGCCCAGATTTTCGGTTACACGGTGACGCCGATTCAGTTCGCCTCGCTGCCAAACCCGAACGTCACGGCGCCCGCCGCGTCCAAGGCGGTCGACGTGAGGCAGCAGACCGCGTCTTCCCAGCCCAAGAACGCCACGGTGCCGAGGCAGCAGGAAACCATCAGGTTCACCGGCGTGCTGAACCTCGGCAATAATTCCGACATTCTGGGACACCTTCGGCAATACGAGCAGATCTTTCACGGCCGTCGAGGTAACGCGACGACGACAGCGCGGCCCTCGATGCCGCCCGCGAAGGTCCCGGTGGACCCGAGGACGAGCTCGCCGACGAGACCGCCTCTGCTGGCGCCGTTCTTCGTCAAGATCCCGTTGCCGATCGCGCCCGAGCTTCTACCGGCTACTATGTCCCTCGAGGAACTCGGGCTGTCACATCTATCCGCGCCGGTTTCCATGAGCGGCTCGAGCGAGAGTACGGAGGCACCGGTTCGAAAGGAGCAAGAGATGGTATACAGGAGTAACGAGGACACAGAACGATACACGGTGGAGGAGAAAGACATCTATGACGAGAAGGACGTGAGGAAACCGATGGGCAAGTACACTCATCAATTGTACGTCGACGAGCCTAGCCGGGACAAGCAGCAGAACGACCGGCGCAACGAGCTGCTGCGCAAGCAAGAAGAGCGCGTCAAAAAGCTGGAGCAGCAGGAGGAGGAAAGGAATCGCGACAAAGGCGCTCGCTACAACGAGGAGGAAATGAAGGAGAGACACAGGAACCGCGAGAAGGAGATCGCCGGCAGAAATCGTGACCAAGCTTCTTCCAAGCACGAGTCAACGGAAGAGAGGAAACCGGCGCGTGACGACGAGGAGGACGAAGGCTCCGCGGAAAGATACGAGGAGTACGCCAGCCAGGAAAATCTCTCGGGCGAGTCCTCGAAGGAACCGTCGAAGGAGGCGAAGGGGCAGAGCGAGGAGTATCCGAGCTACGACGACGATTCTAACAGACAGTTCAACGGATACAAGCGACCGGGAGATTTGAACAAGTACGTGGAAGGGGGATACAATCGGCAGCTGCCTATCGGCGACTACTTTCACGAGAATAACCCCGAAGTGATCCGCGACAGTTACGGCGAGGTGCTGGACAATAAGAAACTGGAGGACGACAGAATCGCCGCTTACATAAGTATGTTCAAGCATCCGTACGTTGAAGCGGACGATTCGCAGAGAGCCCGGCCCGAGGACGCGTCGAGGGAGGAAATCGGCGGCGGAGAGACGTCCGCCGAGGACGACGGTTACGACGAGCACTTGGCCAGGCTGCAAAAGCTCAGGGATGAATACGCCCTGCCGGAGAACAAGTACGAGGAATACGACCTGAATGCCGAGAGCGAAGAGGACAGAAGCGACAGGCAGAGCGGCGGAGTCCAAAATCGCACGACGACGGGATCGCGGACACCTAGACCGGGACGTCTCCGTGACAAGGAGGACGAGAGGGGACGAAGACCGAGCGGGCCGAGTCGCGACGAAAGACTGCAGGAGAACGCCAGGTCGCGGGAAGAGGACGATTTCGCGAGATACATGCCTCTGGTCGTGCCCGTGCGCTACATCGACGCGAACGACAGGGTGCAGCAAGCGACCACGCGGCAGCTCAACTACAAAGAGGCGGACGAATCGACGGACGGCCGGCTGAGCGAGGATAACGCGGCTCCCACGCGGACGGTCCTCGTGGAGAGCCTGGTTCCGCAGATCGGCTTGCCCGAAAGGCCACGGCAATTGCACGAGGGCGAGCACAAAGAGCTGCAGGTGTGGCCGCCGCCTTTCGACTACGCCTTCGACACTACGGAGCCGGCGAACAGCGTCGTCCCGCCAGACTATTATCCGCAGAACTACGCCCCGAAATATTACCAGCACGTCGTGAAGGGAGTCGCGGCGCAAGACGCGCGTGACAAGTCCTCGGAACAGCCTTCCGGTTACCTCGTGGTCGTTGGTAATCCGGAGTATCCGTACCGACATCCCTATAACATTTACTACTTCCCGAACGAAGCGATAAACCCGCGGAGTCAAGTTCCCCGTCCGAGCGCCGAGGTTACGCGTCCGCTAGACCAAGTCTACGTCGCCCAGCAGAGCGCCAATCAGCAGATCGTCCAAGCGAGACCTAATAGCACCGAGTACAATCGGAATGGGACCACGAATACACCCCGCGACTATTACTATCAGTCTCAGAAGGTTCCAGCGAACGATCTCGATCGTTATAAATATATTCATGGAGAACGCACCGCTCAGGTCGAGGATCCGATCAGTATTGAGGTGAGAAGTCAAATCCCTAACGCGGAAAACTGGTCGAACCGAATATACCGACCGCAGTCGCCGGGCAATACGGCCGAGGTGCAGTCTCCTCGACCAGTCTTCGCACAGTTACAAAATATCAAGCCTTCGAGTCAGAGGACGCAAAACGGACCGCCGGAAAGGCCGCGTCACTCGCGGCTGAGAAGACAAAAGAGCCCGCCGGCGAAAGAGGACCGGCGCGAGGACAAGGAAGAGGCAAAGACTCCGCGACTCGAGGAGACGGACCCTCCTCCGATCCCGGAGAGCAAACCGTTCGACGATCCCCAGAGCGCGCACGATTTCTTCGGCTTCAGCAAGGACGATTATAGCTTCGGAAGCGAAAGCGGCGACGCAACGAAAGTTGCCGAGGAGAACGGCAAAACTGCGGGGGAATCGGACGTGTTCGTCGCACCGGAACCGGCCGCTTATCACCACGATGACGAAAGTATCGTGAAACACGCCGATGAACCGGAAAATGATACGGAGAAAGCCAAAGTCAGAGAGTACCGGAACAAAGTGGCGACCTTGAGAGTGTCGGAACGCCGGCAATTAAAGCCGAACGGGCCGATCCACTACGTGGACTTTATACGCAATCTCTGATTGTAACGTTACGTAGAATTCAAGTACATTATTAGTGTGCGGCGAAGCGTTGTTATTTTGTTCATTCGCGCAACTAATGAGACCTACTTCGCGGCACGAGAAATTCGTCACGTTGTTTTACGTAGCATCCGCTGCTGACGTTCTCGAGCTGTACTCAAGTTTAATTTTAACGGTTCTCTTGTGTACACTGTAAAATTACATGTAAAATTACAATTATCTAATATTGGGACCATCTCTTAAAGGTGTATATTTACATACGTCGGTAAATTTACACCTTGTAGGTAAAATTATTACCTTATATAAAAAGTAAACCGCTTGCTTTTAATATTGTAAATTTTACAATTTTCTTGTAACAAAGAATAAAAAAAACAATTTTTGTAAAAGTACGCAAATTTATACATTTTCGTTAATTAATAGTGTAATCGCTACACTTATTTTGCATGTAATTTTACATATTTTTTTACAGTGTAAGAACGAAATACGTAAGACGTAATATAGAAAAGAAAACTAATAGATTATCGATAATAATATTAATAGTCTGTGCAGGCCAGGTGTGAAATACGTAAAATCACGCACACCAATACGTGCAATCAAGAAAATGTCTTTCTCATAAGAAAAAATGGAAAAGATTGTTCAATTTAAATACTCTATTCATTTTAGGCCAAATTATTTATAATATAAACCATAGGACTTTAGACGTTTTGACGTAAGCAGAAACAATTGTGTTTTACTTCAGAAATGCTTCTCAATATATTTCTGCATGATATAAATCGAACCTGCAATTTAGTTACTTCACTTTAAATTCTTTCAAATCGAGATAAAAGTATGGCACGTGTGCGAGCGTGTCTGAAATTAAATATTTGTTAAAAACTAAGAATCGAATGGAATGGGTTTCTAACAAGATAGAAGATATTTTACGTCGCTCAACTCTTGCTTATACATGAAAGTATTCTTCCTCTGTGCGTATGTTACAGGAGAAAAGAGAAGAGATGCAAAGACGGAACGACCTAGAGAACAGGATGGCCGAAATATTGGAAAACCTGAAGACGCGATTATTGGTCGAATAACGAGTTGAATTCGAGGGTCGACTATGCATATTACCTACTATACGTATCGACGTGTTTATCATTATGTTCTGCCGGATTATTTCGTAAGAAAATAAAATCAATGATATCGACTTAGAGTCTCGTCGTCGATCTCTATCGAGAACCGATAATGTTCGTATTCGTTCGTCGCCTATTGCGGGCCTCAAGCTCACTCGCGAATAAAACGTTTCTTTCTTTGCACAAGTGGCGCCGGGAATTAAACCTGCCGAAACTGCACTGGTCTCAGTTGTAACTTCCTACTGTCCAGTGTCGCTCCATTTCGTACACCTGTCGCTGCGCCTACATCGCCGTATTCATGCTAATAAAGTTACATTGTATCAAGCTTGAACATGTCATCCTACCTTGCCGATTCCCACGTCGAATGTAACTGCGCATCCTTCTCTTTCGCCACATCCAGGATACATTCTGCAATCTGAAATAAATATTATGTTAAAACTCTTCTCGAATTCCCAAAGTATGAAATGAATTCTTTTTCCAATCCACTTCCGTTTCTAAAAACATTCCTAGGAGTACAAAAAGAACTCTCGCTCTTATGTCGCCGATTACTGAGGCTCTTTTTCGAATGCAACAGCAATTTCTTTGTATTCGGAACAACTTTCATTCACTTCTACAAAACCCTGTGTCCACGATGCCAGAACTTGGTCCAAGTTCTAGCTTTGAGAAATGCGTAGTCGATCAACTTGTAGCCTTTATGAAATAGCTGCAAGTTGATTGGCCACACATTTCCCGGAAC